>NW_005189415.1:0-1245 GCF_000239375.1 Pundamilia nyererei
CATCCACATTCCAGAGGTGCTATAAAAAGATTTCCTGTAAAAAGAAAAACACACTGTTTTCAAGACAGGATATGTCTCCCACAGTTTAATAGCATCACCAACTCATAACCCTATAAACACCGTTTCTTCACACATCAGCCCAAAAACCCTGTAGTAGGAAAACATTCTTAACAAACATTAACCCCTTGTCCAATTATAAACCACATATTCCAAGCACATCAAGCCCTGTCATGCTGTAGAGAAGAAAATGAAAATGTTAACGCTGCGCAGGTGTGTAAAGTTAAATCGTCATGCAACCTCAGATGTCGCTGTCATCTATCTGCTCCTGTAAAAAGAAACACATAAATTCATCCACCCTTTTGTCCTATCTAGGTGGAGGTTAACCTTAAGTCGTAGTCAAGTCTTGTCATCTTTTACCAGTCAGTCCATTTGTTTTATTTCCAGTCTTTCATCCATTCATCCATTCTTTCTTTCTTTCTTTCTTTCTTTGCTGATAGCAGAAACCATCGCCGCATTAGATTTCTGCCCTCAGCAAAATGACGTCATTTCAAAAAGAAAAACAAGAACTTTAGATCGGATTACCTCGCTGAATCCTTCTTAGGCAGGGACTCTCATTTTCTAATTGTCCCACTCAGTGGCTTTCTCCAGAGCCCATTTTAATGTGGAGAAACTCACAAACAAAAATCAGTGCACTTGTTCAAAATATAAATCAAAAATCAAAAGTAAAGCTTTAAAACAAAATTAAATAAAAAGAAGCCCGGGTCTTAAGACTTGTCACTGAATATTCTTTCTCTTATAGGTGAAAAAATACCAACTCTAAAACCAACTCTAAAACTTGGTGCCATGGTTAAACCTTCCCCATACTTCAGAAACCCAAAATAAAACAAAACAAAACTCTCCTAGTTTCACTCATTTAGTTTCAGTCATTTAGACTCTGGGTGCAGGATCCTAATGAATTTCATTACTCCATTGCATGCGTGTGTGTCGTCCTCAAATGCTCTCTCAATTCACCCGTTGCCCTTCTGACCTTTTACCAGACCAGAGGCTCATCCTCCTCAATAAATGTTTTAATCAAGAACCCCTCCTAAGAGCTTAGTAAAAGAATGCAACTTAGTCTTTCTGAAAGACACAGACTGTTTAAACCTCCGAATGCAATATCTGTGCTGTAAATTATATTATTAATGCAATGGTGATGATGATTATTATTTAGCAATAGCAGTAAAATAATTTCCCTGCTCCACACTC
>NW_005189415.1:3171-5106 GCF_000239375.1 Pundamilia nyererei
ACATAAAAAAGTGGTATCGTGCCATCTCTAATACATATACATACAATTATACCTGCACACGTCCATACACATAGAAGGTCCATTATGCATGAAGTGGTGACCGTGGATGTGCTCAGTGTCCAGTGATTTATGACATCGTGATTGAGGAGTTATAGAGTCTAACTGCTGTTGGGATGAATGGTCTGCGAAAGCGCTCCTTCCTGCAGCGATGGTGTTTCAGTCTCTGACTAAAGGAGCTGCTCAGCACACTCACAGACTCATGCAGTTGGTGATGTGGGTTGTTAATGATGGATGTCAGCTTTACTAACATCATCCTTTCTGTCCTTCTGGTAAGTCAAACAGTAATGTTTGATTCTTCTCTGGGCCTTGACTCACATGTAAAATCTGTGTCTAGTTCCTGATTCTTTGATTTAAGGAACATTTCTAAACTGCATTCATTGTAACAGGATTTAAAACTTTAAAAGATTTGAGAGTAGTTTTAGAAAAAAAGCATTTACCTCCCACTATTGCATCAAATATGTTTGCTCTAGTTTTGGGAGTGAAATTCAAATTTTATTTTTATTAGTCTGTTATTTAGCATTGATCAACAAGTATAAAATTACAGCTCTTCACGATTTTAGCTCAATACGCCCTTTTTCTCATTACTCTCTTTGGACATCAGCGCCTCTCCTCACCTTTGTCCTGATGTATGAAATTACAGGTGTGTCAAAGCCCCGAGCAGATCGTGTCATTTTATGGGCGCAGGTTTTCTTTGCCCTGTAAGAAGTCAGCTGATTCATGCAAATTGTTGCTTTAAGAGCACATTTGCCTGTGAGATTGTGAATCTGCTGCAGCACTCGCCAAACTGACTCTTGTGAGCATGGTAGCTGCTTTGTGTGATTCACTTCTGGGTTCTGTGAGCATGGGTTGTTCAACTTATGCCTGAGGAACTGAATTCCATGAGTGGGCATTGAACACCTGCACCCATTAACGTACAATATGTCATTTAATCGTTATGATGTTTTAAGTTGCAGGGGAATGTTGACATAAATATAATTTCATGTTAGTCCCTCCTACAAAAGAGCCCGGCTCCTGCAGCTTCCTCTCTTCTCCATGTGAGCTCCTGGTGCATGTTAGGGAAGGAGTAATCCTTCACTATTTATTGAATTATCAACTGAGATTAATTTCTGGCACAAAGGCAGGAAGATGGAGGACAGTGGACACTTCTGGTCCAAAAACCTTACACAATGGCAGCATGAAGCTAAAACTGAGGATTCACAAACTACTGTGTGACATCATGTTGGCTACAGTCATCTTTTACATAGACACCCCCCCCCCACTCTGAGATGTTATCTGAACATGGACATAATTAGCGATTTAAGTGAATATGTGCTTGTTTGTTTTTGTTTTTCATTAAGCTCAATGTAACAATATCCATGACTGTAAAGAAACATACTTATTGGGTACAATCCATTTATTGAGTCTAAATCACTGATTACTACTAAGATATTGCAGTGCATAACGACAGAGGAGCCAGTGATTTGTTTTACTAGTAACGGTGACGTCACATTCTTGAGAGCTACTTTTGCTGTGAAGGACAACGATGCACCGATATTTGCCCGTGTCGCTGACCCTCAGATCAGTTAGGAGACATTTGAGTTGTCCTTTCGTGGCGAGCTGTGGATCACACTGCAGTCGTCCCCTGTAGATCTCATGTACATAAGGTTCAGTGTCAACTCCAATTCTGTAAGAGTAAATGCTAGTCTTGCCTCGTGACAAGAAGGTTTTGGATTTAAACCCAAACAAAGATGCCATCAACATAAAATAGATGCTAAATAGACGATCTTAGCATGCAGCCTTCTCAAGAGTTTGACTTGCTGGTTAAATAAAGATTAAAACCAGTGTTGGGTGTGTTTAAATTACTTTTCCACTGAAAAAGTAGAGTAACTAATTACT
>NW_005189415.1:5452-7367 GCF_000239375.1 Pundamilia nyererei
GATAAAACAAAGTTCTAAGCTAATCGACCTGAAGGAGAACACTAAGGTCGGTTGTTGTAAATTTTTAATAGGTTATGAAAAATATTTAAACGGTACGATCGGTCGTTTTTCATTGCGTTCATCATCTGTTTCAGTGAGTTTCAGATTACAGTCGTCTAGACGTAGCTACAGGGCGTGAGCAGCGAGCGCTTCCGTTGTCGGAAGAATAGTCGACATTTGTTTGTCTTTTCCGTAAAGTTCAATATTTTGGACTTCTTGTGGAGTAAAGTGGAGAAAATCGGAGAGCAGTTTCAGAGTGTGTCTGTCTTTTTGCTGACTCCGAGTTTCTTCTGTTTCCGACCTGCAGATACGCAGTAAGTAATCAGCGCACATCTGAAGACGCCTGCATGCACATACTGTCGGTGACCTTTTTTGTAGCGTAATGTTACGCCATAAAAAAGTTTAAAATTGATGTTGTTAAACTTAGTACATCTATTCGAAAACTTTAAAAGGGTTTGAAACTTTGAAAACGTTTTCGATTCTTCTTCATATCAGAAAAAAATTCATCCGTCTGTGCAGAAAGTGTCAGTTGTTTTAAACTCAACTACAGCTACATAAAAACGCACAAACGTTAATTCAAAAATAGTCATGCAGTCACGTTATTGATATCAGAGCTGAAATTAGCCAAGCTTAGAGCAACAGAACCTTTCGTCAGAATGAAACCGAAAGTTAAGTTAGGGTATAATTCTCCTTCGTGTCCTCAAAGGACACAGACTCACTTTTGTGTATGTAGAAAAAAGGAGAAATTGGTCAGATCATTAGTCCCACCTGTGGTAGACTAACATTTTCAAGTATCACACTGAATATTCTGTGTCTGTTTTGAATATTGCGGTGTTATTTTGATTTAAGATCTTGACTGTTGGTAGTGGATTACAGTTTATGTAGTTACTACACATAAACAGCGTGAGTAGCCTGGCTGCACGGGAGTGCAAACCCAGTTTGCATGGCTAAAGTAAATGTGACCTGTGAATGTCCTCGGAGGCTTTGCCTTAAGCCGATAATGACCTATCATTTTATTCAGCGCTTTTCCTTATGTTGCATTGTTTCTACCCTGTTTTTTTTTGTTGCATACTTCTCGCTTAGGGACCCTAAAAAGCTTGACTGCATTTAGAGGCTCTTCAAAAACAATCTGAGCTGCATGTATGTGTGCAACACTGCTCATAATGTCTGTAAAGGTTCTCAGTCACCCAGGCCATCGTGTCATAATGTTTTCCGTTTCTTTAAGGTAAATTGCAAAATAAACAAAACCAAATCACATAGTTTGGTTTTGTTTATTATAAACTGGTTCTTATTTTATTGTTTTGTGTACATTTTGCTTGTGAATAACTAACTAGTAAATTTCTTTTGACTTTTATTACATCACTTACAGTAGACTCTTTAGAGCCACTGGTCATCGGCCTGTTTCAGCAGATGAATTTGATGCAGTAAGAGTTCAGTTGTTATTCTTTTTTGGTGATTTAAATCATATCGTTTGTGTTTTCCATTCAGAAACTGAGTGTGGATGGGCCCTGGCTGTTTGATCTCCTCTTCAGTGTGCTCTCATGTTTTAAACTGCACCTTAGTGGGAGTGTGTGTAAAGCTCAGATCCAAGTGTGACTTGAGGTGATTCTCTTGGATCGCTCTTCTCTTATTAGCCCATCCACCCCCTGGTAAGTCATAGCAGTGGTATTTTAATTTGTATGTAAGAGCAGAATAATGTCCCTTACTTTTATTATTCATTTTTACCCCGCCTCTCACCCTATGACAGCTCCAGCGCCCGCCGCGACCCTGAAAAGGATAAGCGGAAGCGAATGGATGGATGGATGGACATCACTATTAAACCAACCTCTTTATAACTTGAATCAAATTGTAAGTAGGGCTGCCACAAACGATTATT
>NW_005189416.1:0-1881 GCF_000239375.1 Pundamilia nyererei
TTTAGATGTGAAATTTAAATTAGTCATGCTGGATATATGAAGTAATTCTATGCAGATTCAACAACCACCCTATTGCATTTTTTCAGTGTAGGCCTGTAACGGACCTACTTTAAACATGATTCATGAAATTATGCAAATTCAGGTATACGGCTAATAAAAATGTATTCACAGAAAATGTCATTGTGAACTTATATTTTTGTATAGCATATTTTTGTATAGCATAAAAATAGAGAAGTAACCTCTCTATTTTTATGCTATACAAAAATATGCAATTATAATGACATTTTTTAATTATTCAGGCTATTTGCAGCCTATTGTACAGTAACCTATAAGAAATTATTTATCGATAGCCTAAGTAAAACTTCTGTTCAGTCATAATCCTTATATACTTTATGTTTCTTTTAATTGTAATGTGATACTTAGACTAGACTACTGTTTTTGGGTTAGGTCAGCAATGTATCATATCACAGGCTAAACAACCTAACGGTGCCTTCCATAGGATGTCTATGGTGCCTCCTCTCCACAGAGCTGTAGGCTACTGTAGCCTGCACTGAGTGTTAGGAGTTGGGTTCTGGTTATGTGGTGTTTTTGTCTGTATGTGTTTTTGGTGCCTCCCTTTTTGTATAGGTAGGCGGGGCAGTGAGTCACTGAACCTGGCACACCTGTTACTCATCAGCTGCATTCTTCAGAAGTGTTCTTTAGGAGCTACCTGACAGAAGACTAGTGTCCGAGTATTGACGTTTTTGGAGAGTCTGTAATTCTGCCCCTGCCTGCTGGAGCTGTTGGATTATTTCTGGTGACTCTAAGAAGTTTTGTTTCCTCCCCAGGATTTCGCCTCGTCTGGAGGTTTTGGCAATAAACAGTACCAAGTAAGCTCTCTGTAAAGTCTACTTTAAGCTTTTCTCGGTTATCGGTTATCATTTTTTTAGATCGAGTGCACCTGTGTACCTGTGTGTGTTTCTGTCACCTGCACGTCCTGGCTCCGCGTCCCCATTCATACGCTATTGTACATACTTTGTCCTTGTAAAACCTCCCCATCACTGTAAATAAACTGTCTTCACTGCAACTCTGCCTCCGTGCGTTCTGCTCCCTGGGTCCATCTGCATTTGCCATAACACTGAGTGCGCCTAATTTTGAATGCGCATCTGTAGCTCGTCTCTGATTGGATAATGACGTGAGGGCGGGAGGAGTGGGAGAAGAGCTGCTAGTTCACGGCTACAGCTAACGAACCAGCAGCGTGCACAGTCTGCAGAGTGGAGAGAGAACAGAAAACGTCGAGCTTTTACCAAGGACGTTTTTAGGACAAATCACAAATATGCGATCTGTGGTTCATCTGAAAGTTTGCACGGTAAGTTTAACATCTAGGCTACTTTTTTCGAGACCAAAACGTCACTAGCACCAGTTGATATTTAGACTAATACTTGATAACTTGGCGCTAGCATGCTAGTTCAGCTGAAAAGCACTGGCAAACTTTTTAAATACTAAAAATGGTCACCTGCGTCTTTTGTAAAAAGATATTGGTCACATTAAGAGGCTGTGTACAGTGGTCCTTCATTTATGGCGGGAGTTGCGTTCTAAAAATAACCTGCCATAGCTGAAATCCGAAGTAGCCAGCTTTTATGTTTTACAATTATTATAGATGTTTTAAGGCAGTAAAACCCCTCACTATTCACTTTATACACTTTTCTCAGACAGACATGAACATTTCCACACTTTTCTCTCTTGTTTAAACTCTCTCAAATAGAGCTGGGCGATATGAGATTTTTTCATATCACGATATGTTTTTTTCATTTCAGGCGATAACGATATCTATCACGATATAAGCCAAATAACTATATTTGTAAGATTTAAATGTGCCGTTGCTCACAAGTAAAATGTGAA
>NW_005189416.1:2990-4605 GCF_000239375.1 Pundamilia nyererei
GCGAGGTCTATCGCGATAGCTTAATTTCTCTATCGAGTAAAAGTTATATCGCGATACATATCGTTATCGTTCTATCGCCCAGCTCTAATCTCAAAGTTCAAACCTTTGTAGAAAAATGAGTCCAGTATTATAGAATGGTTGCATGTGTTTACAAAAAAGAAGAAAGTGTAGGAAGCATAAAGCATGTTCCCCAGATGGTATTGATGACATGTACAATCTCACCCTCAGCCCCCAAATGACAGTACAGATTATTAAGAAAACTCACATAAAACCATGTCATCTGCTAATTCAGCCACTGATATGCCAGAGAATGATAGTCAGTCTTATCTCAGAAATATGTGTCTCTTTTACCTTAAACTGCAAGGACAGCTGCTAATTCCTGCCTCTATAATACAGATTACTTGGATTTGAAGGGGAAAAGGTCTTCTGGACTACATGACCACAGTTGGTGTCAGCAAAAGCAAGACGTTCCTTCAGACTGATGCAAGGCTTCAAAGGATACGGGGACGGCAGAGTGGCTGCTCAGATGATGTGAAAGAGGTGGTCCTGCTTCTGCTCAGCTACTTTGAAGAGAAGGAGTCGTCCATGCTTTTCCATGTAGAAGATGCATGTCTGGCAGATGAGGTGCAACTGGAGCAAGTGTCTCTGACACCCACGATTATTGTCTTTGGTAAGTCTGTTTCATAGCTCTCTCTCTCTCTTTTTAATTGCACTGTTTATAGAATCTCATGTACTGCAGTGCTTATTAATATAACCTGTTAAATAATTTGTTCTCAGGAAAGTCCTGCTATTCCTTAAGATGATACATGCTGAGGCTTGATCGGAACCTCGTCAGCACAAACGTATCCTCATTCATTTCTGCACTGTGCATCGTGTTCGGGAGCTACTACAATTTTAACATCCGTTATCTGAGCTGGCTTCCACTGAGGTTCTTCAAAGGTGAGCAAATATGTCTTATTTCTCAGACCTGAAAATCTCGCGTTACAACAATTGTGATTGAGACTCTGAGATCTGGAGTCTGGCTCTGACTCTTGGCTGGGTTTGGACCCGGATTAAGACTGTTTTTATAAAATAACAGTCTTTATTTTTCCTTTTCATAATTATCATGTGTTTTGAATAATTGTATTGTTTGTTATTTTCTCTTTTACCGTGGGAGGGGCTTTCATGAGAATGAAATGAATAAATTTTTCTTTTTTCTTTTTTTTTTTTTCTTTTTTTGCGAGAATGTCTCACGACAGTGACGCAAGCGAGTGCGACGTTTGTGACAACAGCTGTGTGCAGATCAACAATCGATCATATATGGAGTGCGGGAGAGAGTATGAGCGTGCAGCGTTTAAAGCGTGGAAGTACTGACCTTTGAGTTTGATTCCATAAAAAGTGACAAAAACATTAGTGTCCGCTGTGCGTGAGAAGAAAACTTTGTTTTACCGTGAAAAAAAACCCCAAACGTCCGAGCAAGCACCGAGTAGCTACGACGTAATGGGAAACTCGGAGAAACTCGCGGATTCTTCAACTGACATGACTGCTGCGACTCACCTGCACCAGGGTAACCCTCCACCTTCCCCACTACTGCTAAACAAGTGAAAATAGATCAACAGGATCACTGAGTCTATTT
>NW_005189416.1:5719-7365 GCF_000239375.1 Pundamilia nyererei
TTAAAAAAGACATTGATTAGCTAAAAACATCCTTGTTCCATGTTTTTGTTAGAGTGCAGTCATGTCGGTGACCTTTCCCTCTGCTCGACTTCACCTACGGAGGACCAAAGCTGACTTCATGAAAATAAAGTAATACAGCTGATAAAAACAACTCATATAAAACACTTTGAAATACAAACGAAAAAATACACAATTTAATTCCTTTTAAATACTTTTTCATGGTCTGTGTTCATCATTTTAAATTCATGTATTAACTTTAGAGAACCTTGAAAATATTATTTCAGTATTTTATGATTCGAGATCAGTTTGAGTCAGACTTCAACTTCCATACAAGCAGAACAGTGACTATAATTCTCCTTTTATCCATTTTCCCTATTTCATGTTGTGTTATTTTAGTATTATTATTGATAAATAAATTTACTATTTGAGTATTTTGTGGACATATTATTACTCATTTGTTACTTTTCAGTGTTACATATATTTTGCGGTGTATTTGTGCAAGAACGTCTTAGCTCTGTAAATCGTTTTCATTTATGAAAGTTTAAATTATATTTATTCTAAACACATGTTGTCATTTACAAATGTGTTTATTCATTTGGCCTGTTTGTTTTTCAACAAGTCACCTTTGGTCCTCCGTATATTCGGTGGGTTTGAAACAGACTGCAGGTTACAACTCGTCTTTAATGCAAACAAAGTTTGAATATCACCAATAAAACTCTTCTTCTTTTGTGTCTTCATGTCCCACTGTTACCCTGCAGCGCCCCCCTGTGGTCTGCACAGAGAAACCCGGCAGGTGTGGTGTTTCTGGGCTCAGGTGTGGTGGCGTTTTGGCTTCAGAGCTCACTGCAGCAGGCAGGTGCACTTGGTGCCTTTCTCTTTGTGCATGGTGCCGAACAGCTGAAGGGCCTGGTTGTTGATCAGCTTCCAGAAGTTGTCGAAGGAGATGTTCTGGCCGCTCTGCACACCCATCTGCTCCAGGACCTTACCCAGGCCTTCTTCATTCTCCACCGTCTGCAGGCAGGAAACAGCAAGTCAGTCAGCACTGCTGGAAACACTTAGTGGAAACTCAGGGGAGCGTGATCTCAGGCACAAAGCACTCCACCAACTCTGGTCCAGAATAACAGAGAGGAGGATGTGACCTGCTTCATTACTGTTAGCATGAAAGAGTTTTATTTCATATTTTTTTGCTTCTCTTGTATGCTTAAGCATCCATCCATCCATCCTCTTCACATTATCCTTTTCAGGGTTGTGGGGGGGCTGGAGCCTATCCCAGCTGTAATGTTAATTCAATATTTTTAACATAATACTGACTCTAATCACTTTTTCCTTTCTTTTCATGCAAAGTGTGTTTTAAGCTTGTTTTAAGACTTTAAAAACAACGTTGAGCTGTCAGTGCACAAAGACTCGATTAGTCTGATTGTTACCTAACGTGGGACGTTCTGCCGACTGATGGCAGTTCGCTGAAGAGAAGCCCATAATTAAATCACCTCTGCGGCGCCCTCTGCTGTGCAGATGACTGCATTTACAGTTGGTTTCCAGGTGATGCAACAAAAAGCAGAATTCTTTACGACAACTTTCAGAAATATCATCAAACTTTAAGCTAAAGGAATCAGTTGCTTTGTCATTTCCAGAGATGGGCAGTAACG
>NW_005189417.1:0-7365 GCF_000239375.1 Pundamilia nyererei
CCACCAGGACCAGCCGCAGCAAGCTGCTGCCTTCCTGAGGGCCTCTGCGTTCACCCGTCTCCAGTTGCCCGCAGACCCCAGGAGCCCAGAGCCCAAAATGGGCTCCGGGACCCCAGGGTCCCCGAGCAAACCCCTGTGCTCCATACAACGCACAGCCCCAGGGGGTGCTGGAGTTCCTAGGTCATCTCCTGTGTTCCATACATCGCACAACCCCAGGAGATGCCACAGCAAAGACCTGTGCCCCAATACACCGCACGACCCCAGGTCTTTGCAACAAACAACATAAAATACATAATGAGATGCTTACCCCAAGAATTCTGCCCGTAATCACCTTCAGATGCTCTCCAGTCCGTCAGAAAGAGGTTGTAAAAATGCTGTACTGCCCTGAGGAGGTCTTTTTTCCTCATACCCGCCACTATCACGGTTCACCTCATTATCACCAAATTTCGATCTATAATCGAGTGGTGCTCCACTTTGGGGCTAAAAACTTATTACTGTCTGATTGCCCACAGTGAGACGAACAGTTTGATATATAATATGTCTATATTCAACCCGCGATAGGTTAACTATTTTTGTCTTTAACATCTTTAGAAAATTCCTCCATGGCATGATGGGAAATATGGGTGTACCCCAATTTCGTCATACTTCCTCACTCCCAGCATGCATTGCGGCCGTTTTGCCTGAACCGTGAGTGTACCTAGTATAAGAAATAAAGGCATCCCTCCCATGTCATTGGCTGACCAACACTGGCAGGCATTCCCTCGCGGAGATCGCCGGCCCCGCCCACCAAACTCTTCACCCTCCCCACTAGGAGGGGTTAACTGTTCAATATAAATTCCTATCAAACTAATGAGTAATAACAAACGTCCCCCCATGAGGGTACCATGGTTTTTTAACCTCCCACCCAACGGGGAAGTTGTCATCTGTTTATCTCCTGTAGTCTTATCCTGGCTAAAAACGATTAGCATAGTGTTTGCTAGATGTTAGCCCCTTGCTTTTTTCCTCCTTTTTTATCCAAAGTAAGTCAACACTGGTGGGCGTTCCCTCGCGGAGATCGCCGGCCCCGCCCACCAAGCTATTTACCCTCCCCACTAAGAGGGGTTGGCTGTTCAATATTAATTCCCATCAAACTCATGAGTAATAACAAACGTCCCCCCATGAGGGTACCATGGTTTTTTAACCTCCCACCAAATGGGGAAGTTGTCATCCATTTATCTCTTGTAGCTTATCCTAGTTAAAAACGATTAGCACAGTATTAGCTAGATGTCAGCTCCTTGCTTTTTTCCTCTTTTTCATCTCTTTCATCCAAATTAGGTCAATGTATCCCTATATCCCTTGAGGACAGTTGCCAACCGCTCCTTGGTGTCGTATAATATTAACTGTACCCAGTATAAGATGTCAAAATCAATATCATATTAAAGTATTTAGTTTCAATGGTCTGCTATGCATACACCTAATCATATATATGGGTAAAACCCCACGTTCCTAGAAGCGGCCCTCTGGCCCTGCTACATTTTACATTTTTGTTTCCTTATTTCCATTCATTAGTGTAGCTTTACGCCAGTCAAGTATGGCATTAATGATTTAAAATGATCATAATAACTGAGATTAAGTTAAATCTAAAAAAGGTGGTAAGAAAGAGAGAGAGAGAGAGGGGGAGAGAGAGAGAGAAAAAGAGAGAGAGGGGGAGAGAGAGAGAGAGGAGAAGGAAGAGTCAGGAGGGGTCCACCAATCTGGCAGGGTCCCCTCCCCGCCGGATCGGGCTGTCACTCATCCTCCCCTCCGTCCCCAAGAGAAGGCCAGACAGAGGGGAGAGAAGAGTGATGAAACTTTGATTTCGTTACATTTCATACACACATGTCTGGGAAACCAACATATTTCTCTATTTATTCATTTAATAATGTATTTATTCATTCATTTATTTTTTTGAGATTAGCTATACACTAGCCATATATGGCGTTAATGATCTAAAATGTTCATAATGGCTGGGATTAAATTTATTTGAGTGTCAATGAAGTATGTGTCCAGGATCTATTTATTAATATAGTTTTATGCCAGCCAAGTAGGGTATTAATGATTTAAAATGTTCGTAATAATTAGGGTGGAGCTACTAAAGTAGCGCTGAAGTATAAGGACAAGATTTCAAGAGTCGGGGTAACCGTTAGGGTTAGAATTGGATATTAATGGAGTTAGGTATTCTACCCAGGGGTCCACCCTGATCCCACTGCAGACCTGTAAAAGGGTTTCATCCAACGTTATTTAAAAAAAATTTTTAGAGGATATGAGTAGTTTTATAATAAGAATGAACTATCCTAATTTAAATGAATTATCCTAATTAGAAGAAAAGTGAAATCAGAGGGGGGAGAGAGAGAGAGAGAGAGAGAGAGAGAGAGAGAGAGAAAAAAAGAGGGAGAGAGAACAAAAAGAGAGAGAGAGAGAGAGAAAGACCGAGAGAGGGGGGCAGAAAGAGAGGGGAGAGAGAACTGGTTAGGTTTAGGGCCCAACTAAGTACCAGTAAGGGGTTCAATGAGGTTAGGGTTAGGATGAATTACAGGGTGGGATGTTAGACTAGTATGTGTAATGGTTAGGTTTAGGATCAGGGTCAAAGGTCAGGGTTAGAATCAATCTGGGACCTGTATGGTGTAAGTGTGTGAGGGTTCCATGTTGATTTAAGAGAGAGGGGGGGAAGGAAAAGGGGGGAAAAGGAGAAGAAGAAGAAAGGAGAAAGAAGGGAGCAGAGTCAGGAGGGGTGCGCCCGTTCGGGTACCATCCCCTCCCCGCCGGATCGGGCTGAGCACTCCGTCTCCCCTCGATCCCCCCC
This sequence comes from Pundamilia nyererei, assembly GCF_000239375.1. Lineage (NCBI taxonomy): Eukaryota > Metazoa > Chordata > Actinopteri > Cichliformes > Cichlidae > Pundamilia > Pundamilia nyererei. The sequence continues at coordinate 2,822 of NW_005189417.1, forward strand.
AAAAAAGGCATGGGTCGAGGGGAGAAGAGTGGGATGTGACAAATGGACCGTGAATGGTTATTTTGATCCCATATCGAATGTATTTAAAGTTATTCCGTTTTTAATCCGTTTTTGAATCGTAATGTATCATACCATTGCCTACTACCCTTAGATCTTAACTGATTTTCAATCATGGTTCACAGAGTTTCCATGAAATACTATTTATCCTGCAAATTTTAGGCCAGTGAAACCTAATAATTAAAAATTAAAAATGAAAAATGAAAAATGAAAGATGAAAAGGTATGAATCAGTATGAGTCCCTCAGGTGCCCCCTCTCAAAAAGAGAATAGGGTCTTTTCCCTTCGGTCTCCAGGTCATCACTTTCATACCTCTCAATGTTTTAATCTCAAGTCATATACATAAACCTGATATTTTCAATACAAAACATATATACAAAAAACTTTTTTTTCTTTTTCTAATTACGTCCTGTTATACATAGTGTTTGGAATTACAAACCCTTCTTCTTACATATTGAACCCGAACCAAAAATAAAGGAATCGCCATAAACACTATGTCAGTTATAATATATTATACATTCCTATAAGTGATTCAGCTACTGCCTACAACATCTCAGAATGTCCAGCATTCAAATGAGATTTTAAATCTATCTATAGAACCCAGTTAACCACTGTTTGTTAATCCTGTCAATTTCTTCGTTCTGTAAAAATCGTACTATATCCACAGTCTTGTGAAATATCTTCCTCTCATGCTTTTTCGTTAAGTCCGTTCGGGAACGTTGAGTTTAGTTTCCTGATCCATTTACCTTCTTCCCTCCGTCTTTGACCAGTAGTCCAGGAAGGGTCATGTTGTAGTCCCAGTAGATTTAGGTAGCGTACCCCATGTCTCTGGAAATGTCTCACCAAATGAGTGTTTTGTTTATGTCCCCTGGTGACATTGTAGCGATGGTGAGATAATCTGGTCCGCAAGGAGTTCCGGGTCTCTCCCACATACTGCATTCCACACCTCCCACATTGAATAAGATATATGCAGTTATTCACTTTCCACGTGATTCCAGAGGGTATGCGAAACGCCGTTTTATCCCACCGGTTTTTAACCACTCTAAGGGGTCTTTTGTCTTTCAGTCCACTTACAGAGGATTTTAGTTCCGCCCTTACTAGATAATCTTTCAGATTACGGCCTCTCCGAAAGGCCGAGATAATCCTAAAAGTTTGTCCAAATGTTGTGTTCTTGAATCTTTGTTCAAAGTTCCGTTTCAGGAGACCGTGTGCACTAACCGTGTATTTCGAATATGTGGAGATCAAGGGAACCATTTGTTGAGGACTCTCCCGTGTCATATTCGCGTCTTGAGTTTTGAACGTGTCCTTTACCACGTATCGTAGAAAAGATCGAGAGTAACCTCTCTTCCGTAGAGATCTAAAAAGGATCCTTGTCGCCTGTTCCCTATCTTCCTTCTGAGAGCAAATTCTATCAAATCTAAGCAGTTGAGATTTGATAATTCCCTTAAATGTATGTTTAGGGTGATGACTGTCCTTATGTAAAAGTGCGTGTGTATCAGTTGGTTTGAAATATACTTTTGTATATAATCGTCCCGTCTCTTTCGTCTTGTCATCCTTATATACTGTCGTATCTAAGAAATTAATTTCCATTTCTTCGAGCTTAGGTTCCACCGTAATCAAGTCATGGTGGCCATTCAAGATTCCCACAAAATGAATGAACTCTGCTTTGTCATATGTCCAAAGTCCAAAGATGTCATCCAAGAATCTGACATAAAGAATCGGCCTCTTAGTGCATTTCTGAAACGCTTCCTCCTCCCATGCTGCCATATAGATGTTAGCATAGGAGGGAGCAAACTTCTTACCCATTGCCGTTCCTTTTGTCTGTAAATAAAATTGTCCATTAAATGTAAAATCATTCCTAGTTAGACATAACTCCAACAATTGTAAAATTTCGGCATCCGGGCGGTCTTCCTTAGGGTGTCTTTTGAGACATTCACTTACGGCTTTCAATCCTAGTTGTGTATCTATATTTGTGTACAAACTATTTACATCCATGGAAAATAAGTAACATGGCTCTGTTATCTTAATGTTCCGAATTTTCTGCACAAAATCCACAGTATCCTTAAGATAACTTGGATGATGAACCGACAAAGGATTCAAATGAAAGTCCAAAAATTCAGCTATTCTATAGCTCTCGCTTCCACAATCGGAAACAATTGGTCTCCCAGGTGGCATCCGATTTGGTAAAGTCCAGTTGTCTCTTGGTTTATGAATTTTGGGTAGTAGGTAAAATCTTCGGGCTCTGTGAGGATGTTCCCCCTGCAAATATGCGACCTGGGCTTTAGAAAGATACTTCTTCTGTTGTAATGAAGATAATATTTCAGTAATTTGTGTTGCTGTTTCAGGGAACATAGGTTTGGTTAGAGGTTCATAATATTTCAAATCCCTTAACTGTCTGTGTGCTTCTTGTACGTAGCAGGTCCTATCCATTATCACAATCGCTGCCCCTTTGTCTGCTGGTTTAATCACTATAGTTTTCATGTCTTGTAGTTCCCGTAATCCCTGTAATTCTCCTCTTGTCATGTTATAATCCTCTTTCATATATCTAATTTCCGTGATCGTTTTTCGGTCTTGTTCAATTAGCTCCAAAAGTTCCTTAGGGAGTTTTTCCTGTGTCGGTTCCCAATGAGATGGTTTCTTGAAGGGTTTTCTTAGAGGAACCTTGGTAGGTCCAAAATAACTCGCCAATTTTAGTCTTCTATGGTATTCTGTAAGATCTGCCATTAGTGGAGCGCGAGTGCGTCCTCCAGCATCTCTACTTGGAACAAATGTAAGGCCCTTGTCTAAGAGTTGTAGTTGTTCTCGGCTAGGTGCGAAAATGGTAGAAAGGTTAACTACAATTTGCCCTTCTATATCATGATTGTGAAACTCAGGATTACTTACCCTAAAAAACTTTTCCAATGATTCCACATGTGTTTCCCCGTGGGGTATGTCCAATGTGTTCCATCTGGGTCAGTTGCGAAGAGTTTCTTTTCCAGTCTAGGGACCTGTTTCCCGGTTTCCTTAATCAAGTAGTTCAGGGTGCTAAGATTGGTCCTCATAAACCCTGGGAGCCTTTCCGAAAAGTTGATAACTGGCACCAGAACTTTAGCCTGTGGAAATGTATCCGCAGCTGCATTCAGCATAGAACGAAGCTCGTTTTTCAGTAAAGAGGGATTACTCTTCCTTCTATTATTAATCCCAAATGATAGGATGACCATAGAAACCGTTTCAGTTGTAGGTGTCTTATATTTGAAGAGGTGTGTTGCATGACTGATATTAGCTCCAGGGTAGCAGTCCACTTGAACTCGATCATCTAGGATTTCGGGTAGTCTTCTCATATTTGAGTCTCCGATTATCATAATTTGTCTCTCCGGCGTCAGTGTCCAATTTTTTATTTTGTCATCATGATGGTCGTGTACAGTGAATAACCCTTTTCCTTTTTCGGTTGTCAAGGTTTCTGCTCTTTGGTCCCCTGTTTTTTTAGGTGTTCCCCAAAGGCGTCTATTCAATCTCTGTGGTAGTGGTATTGCAATCGGGGGTTTAGGAGCTGACATGGGTTTCTTGCTGCCCTCCCCATCCTTGGGTTTTGGTTTAATTTGCACAGTGTTTTCTCCCATATCCATTTCTTCTTCCTGTGAGTCAAAAAGCTCGATCAACTCATGTTCTAAGTCCGAGTCTATTATTTCAGGTAATGTTGTCTTCCCTGGATTCCCGAGATCCTGTTCAACTTCCATCATTTCGCCATCGTGTTCACATAGTTGATCTTCCTCCGGCAAAGGGCCAATATCAAAGGTCACATCATCTGTCCACTCATTCTGGTTAGGGTGTTGGGTCTCCCAATCGTCTTGTACATCATCCGTTCCCTCCTTCTTTTGGTCTGTTGATTGTGTCGGATTCTCGTTTATGTTGTGTGTGCAGTCGTCTTCTGCCCGTCGTTTCTTATGTTCCCTGTCCTCTTGGGCTAATGTGTTTTTCTCCGTCACCTTTTGTTTACGTTTGGTTGCTTTGATCATTGTATTCGTGTTTTGATTACTCATAGAGGTTTCCCCCTGTTTTGGTGTTGACGATGTGTTAATCATTTCACGAAGATCTTGTATTGCTGTCGTCAAAGTGTCCGGCTTAATGTGTCTGATATCTCTTTTCACCCAAGTAGTTGCCACTTGTAGCGCCACCTCCCAATCTACCTTCTCCAATCCCGAGATTTCTGTCTTTATGTTTCCCTTTAGGGTTTGGTAGTGTTCTTCCAAAATCTGTATTGTGGTAAACGCCCAGTTTGTACCATTATATTTAATTTTGAGATTAGTAGCTGACGTCGATCTGAGTGGATGGATGCTGGTCGTGATAGATTGTTGAAGTTTATCTATCCCCTTAGGGACTGGTGTAGAAGGACATGAGTTAACATGTCGTAGATGGTGACAAGTCTTAATGTATTTGGAGAAGGCTCTGACCAGTAGTTGGAAATTATTCAACGGCCCTGTCCTCCTCTCCTGTGGTCTACTTCGATTA
>NW_005189418.1:0-1919 GCF_000239375.1 Pundamilia nyererei
CTGGTCGACTGACTCAGTGACTCAAAAAAACAGATTCACTTTGGTGAGTGATTCATTAAAACTCGATTCAGTAAAAAGAATCAAATTTACCATCACTATTTCACAGGGAGCAAAAAGAAAAAGAAATAACTTCACTCAGAGATACTGTAGGGCAGAGCTTTCCAAAGCCCGCCCGAGCCATTGCAGGGGGGGGGGAGGCGGCGCTATGAAAAAGGAAAAAAAAACAAACAAACAAATGCTTGGACACTGCTAGCACGGGGCGCCCACACAAACGCAAAGCAGGAGATGAAGCATAGCTGAATATGTTTCCAAACCAACTTCATTCTAAGCCAAAGACTAGAAAATATTGTGAAGCATACCTTCCCTTTGGCTTCACCTGCACAAGTGCCAAGGTAGGTCTCCCCTGCTTAATTGGTTTTCCCTGCGTCGGGAGCACACGTTGGGCTGTTCAAATCACAGACAAACAGTATCCCACATTCTTGGTTTTTAGTTCACAAACACTTGTTGTAATAACTAACTACTCCTGACATTTTGGAGATGTTAAGTCTTTATACAGTAAAGTTACAGTGGGATACAAATAATATCAGGCTGATCCTGCCACAATTTGTCCCGTCTGTCTAAACAGTATCCTACAGTTGTTGACGTTTTTAAGCCCATGTTGCACAGAGAGGCATATGTTGAAAAATGTATTGATAGCAATGTTGAATATTATTACACAGGAAAAAAAACAACTACACATAAAATAATTACACCATGATGTCTCTGCCTTTCTAAATGGGGGGACAGTAACTGCGTGTGTATATGTAAGCGTGTAAAACCTGAAGATAGTCAGATTAACAGTAACAATATTTTGTCTCTATCTGCCATTCTGCAATTCATCTCATGTAAACAATAACGTGCGCACAGCATGACGTGAAAAAACGCACACACTTTTGAGGTTGTGTGACGAACTCTGTATTCCTCGTTCACACGTAAACGCAAAAAAGGAGTTTTAAAAAAATCTCAGTTTTCGGTGATTCGAAACGCCGTTTATGTGTGGACGAAAGTCCCAAACGCAAAGCTGCGTTTTAAAAAAAAACAAAAATTTTTCTTGTAAAAGAAAGGAGGGCCTAATGAAAAAAGTTTGATATAGAGTAAGATAAGAAAGACAGGACAGGAGAGGAAGAAGAGACATTCTGATTGGTATTTGATTATTGGAAATTTAAACCTTATTAGTAAGTCCTCGTGTTTTGGACTTTGTGTCTGTACATGTGACATTATGTTTTTTCATGTTGTAAGACGTGCTGCAGGTAGATTGTTATTTAAAGGTTGCATGGAGTTTAGTGCAGGGTAAGCAGTAATGGATTCAAAATAAAACACTGTGTTGGACTGGAACACAATGGCTGTGGTGCTCATGGTCAAAGTGACTCTTTACATTAGGAGTAACGGAATACATGTACCGCCGTTATGTATTTAAAATACAATATATGAGTAACTGTATTCTGTTACATTTACAGTTTAAAAAGGTGGTATTCAGAATACACATGCTTTTTTGAAATAAAGAGATTACACGGCGGCCTTTTCCTGTTTCATATGTTAGGTTAGGCCAGGGGTTCCCAAACTTTTTTCGCTGGGCCCCCCTTTGTTTTACAGAAAAATGTTCGCGCCCCCCTCGCACGCACACGCACATCCTCCAACCACACACACCCATATTTTGCTCAATTGTGGTTTATTTCACACCGAAAACATTTAGTAAACAAATAAGCAAATACAAGTAATCTACAGGTAGTAAGAAAATAAACTACTAACTCTTTTACGCTACGTCTGCACCTACATGGGTATTTTTGAAAACTGCAACCACAGCCTCCCAGACACTGTTCAGAGAGGTGTACTGTTTTCCCTCCTTGTAAATCTCACATTTGATGATGGACCACAGGTTC
>NW_005189418.1:2831-7363 GCF_000239375.1 Pundamilia nyererei
AGGCTTTCGAGCCTATACAGCTTGGAGTAAGACAACATGCATGAAGAGGATGATGTGGACAAAATACTCATTTGCCTAATAATTCTGCACTCCCTGTAGTTGTTTTTTTCCTGTGTAATAATATTCAACATGATGCTCACTGTGCAGGTGCTAGCAAAGAGTCAAAATTGTATTGTTTTTTTTTCTGAAAATGTTTGCACATTACTGTTGTGCTCTCATCTTTTTGTATGATAAAAATAAAAGTAATGTACATATCCATACTGTAGACTGTGCCGCTATTTTCCTTCTCTGGAGCACAAACTCAAATTAGCTCACTGTAGCAGAAGTACAAGTGGAATCAATAAACGGGATCGAGAGACAAGCAGACTTAACAGTTCCAAGGAACTGGACTTCTGGGAATCTGTTCTTAAGTCCCGTTCCTAGACACTAATAATAATGCACCAACCTACTCGAGAGCTTTCTTAATTTGGTTAGATGTTGTGTTGTCTTCAGTTTTTCATTACCATGGAAATAATTCTGTCAGCACGCAGTTTAGTTGTCTTATGCACACTTTCAAGTCCTTTGATGCTTTTTTTTCTTTTATTTATTAATTTTTTTAAATGTAACAGATTGTTGCTTTATGATTTATTCACATTCAAAACAGTATGTGTTAAAAAAATTTTTAGTAATGTGACTATGTAAACAATTTTCATTGTGTAACCAGAAATACTATAAAACATTATGTTGTATATTATTATAACGTATTAAATTACGCTAGTAGGTAGGTAGGTAGGGTAGGGTAGGTGTAAGACCACAATTTTCCAAATGACCAAAAGAGGGTGCTAGGCATTGTTGGAAAAGAAAGAAGAAAAGAGAAAACAGAAAAATGGATGCAGCAGAATTTGGTGCTTTAGAAAGTTAGCCTGGATTAAACACAAGAATTATATTTTTTTCTTTCTGGTTAAATGTCATTAACAGTGTTATTTTATCATTATGTGTGAAATACAACTAAGATGGGGAATAAGGTACTATGCTGTTTTGTAATGATATAAAATATTGCAGTTGCTGTTACACTTTATGAACACAAGTAGATTAGAAATTTTTTTAAGAAAGCAATCGTTAAAATTACATTTTTGTAATTTTTATTTTTAAGTGTTTCATTGCAACTAAGAGTGTGAGTCTTTATTGCTAAATTTATGCTCTTTCTCTTCTCAGTTTCATTGTGATTTCACTTCCTCACGCAGACAAAAGACTGGTGAAGTGAAGAAAATCAAATTGGTAGCTAGTTGTTGCAGTTGGAGAGGGAACCACTGTAAACACAAATTACTATAAAGAAAAAGTGAAATTGTTGATACTGACAGCCTGAAATACCTCCAAACTGTCGATTTTTTAGTATTAGCTTCTCCCCTTCTAGCAACTGGTAGACTGCTGGTAATCTTTATTGTAGAAAACACAGAAAAACATCAAACTGAATCGATCTGACCCATCAGTTGCCCAACTGTGAGAAATACAGTTGTTTTAAGATTGATATATAATATTGCATCACTAATATGAATGTAGGTGTGTGAATGGGTGAATGTGACTTAAACAAAGCTCTCAGAGCAGCCTGAAAATACAATATAAAGTGAAGTAAATAAAGTAGGCAGCTCAATTATTTTAATTGAATTAATAAATAAGTATGTGTTTTCTAAGAAAGTAATAATAACAACTTTTTTGTCACTTACTGTAGGAAGAAGCCACTATAATTTCATAATTTTTCAGTGCATATTTATTTATAGTGAATCACTTTTTGTATTATAACTACATATTACATACCTACACACCTAAACTGCATTTCCTTCTTTTACAAAAAGTAACCTCCATAAAATTGTATAATTGGACATGTTCCTCCTCTTCCTCAACCTGAGAATGCATCATCTCTCTTCTGTTATTACATCTTAGGTTGCACCAGAAGGTATAAATATCAGTGCAAGTCTTTCATTTACACGAAGGCATTTATAATGGCATTAAGTGGTTTAGCTCTAGACTTGGCATCCTCACACAGATGGCCAGAGCAGGGGTGGGCACTTCTCCAATTATTATTGATGGCTTCTTTTTCTCAAGCTGAGGACCCAGTGTGCACGCAGAGAGGTGATTCTGGGAACCCAGTCCTATCAAAAGATGGGGATTTTATATTAGGGGGGATGTTCTCTTTTCACAGCAGCTGGGAAGACAGAATGGACAACTACACACACAAACCAATGCCACTACAATGTACCAGGTAAATGATAAGAAATGAATTTAATACAGTCATTTAAGAAATTCATCAATTCTTGGCTTTAAACATCCTTTGAAATGTTTTTTCCAAGTTTTAAGGGAAAATGTGATGCAATTCCAATTATTTGTAAATGTCTCAAGTTTAAATTTCAGAGATTTCCAATTTGCACAGGCTATGCTTTTTGCAATTGAGGAGATTAATAACAGTACAGACCTACTGCCAGGAATCTCTGTGGGCTATAAAATCTATGATACTTGTGGGTCTGTGGCCAGAAGTGTAGGTGTCACACTGGCTTTGGCTAATGGAAATGAAATTGTGTCTGTACCCCCGAAGGCACCATGTACCAGACCTGCACATGTGCAGGCGATAATAGGAGAGACCTCTTCTTCTCCATCCATTGCAGTAGCTACTGTTATTGGACCATTTGTTCTGCCAGTGGTGGGTAGGCTTCTTTCTTTATACATTTTATATATATATAAAGATATATATAATGTTTAAAAAATATTTTTATTCTCTTAGATCAGTCACTTTGCCACATGTGCTTGTCTCAGTGACAAAACTAAGTACCCATCCTTCCTCAGAACAATACCCAGTGACTACTACCAGAGCAGAGCCCTGGCACATTTGGTCAAGCATTTTGGATGGACTTGGGTTGGAGCTATTCGAACCAATAATGATTATGGAAATAATGGCATGGCCACCTTCACAGAAACTGCACAGCAGCTGGGCATCTGTCTGGAGTATTCTGTATCTTTTTTTAGGACAGATCCATATGTGAAAATACAAAAGATAATTGAAATTATAAAGGCTTCAACCTCCAGGGTAATTGTTGCATTCCTTTCCCATGTGGATCTGGATGTGCTGCTACATGAGTTTTCATACCATAACTTGTCTGGGTACCAGTGGGTAGGCACTGAGTCGTGGATATTTGATTCACAAACAGCAAAAATGGATATACATCACATACTGAATGGTGCCATAGGTCTTTCCATTCCTAAAGCACATGTCACTGGCCTGAGAGAGTTCATACTGGATGTTAAGCCACTGAATTCATCTAATAATGAACTCTTTATTGAGTTCTGGGAGACACTATTTAGTTGTAAGTTCAAGGAGTTGAAATCATCAGCAGACATTCAGAGAGAGTGTACTGGACATGAAGATCTGAACGGAGTTCAAAACAGCTTCACTGATATGTCTCTCATGCCTATCTTTAATAATGTATATAAAGCAGTGTATGCAGTGGCACATGCACTTCACAATATCCTCAGCTGTAATAAAACATGTAACAAAAATGTGCAGCTAGATCCATTCACGGTGAGCTTTACACCAACTTAAAAGATTAAATCACATTAGCAAGAACATTGTTGTCATAATTAAAAAAATATTTTGTCTTTCATAATCTTTGACCATTAGGTGTCCAAGATATCTCTATTGCAAGTAACTGAGTTTTGGCATGTTATCTTAGGTTTTGCAACACATACGAAAGATTCACATCACAACAAAGGAAAGAGATGAGGTTTACTTTAATGAGAATGGAGATCCAGCAGCAAAGTATGAAATTATAAACTGGCAGCCAAGAGAAAACGGCGTTGTGGAGTTTGTCACAGTTGGTCTTTATGATACATCATTGGCTCCAGAAAAACAGCTAAATTTGCAAAACAAGGCTTTAATTTGGGCAAGAAACACAAAGCAGGTACACATTCATACAACCTTGGGGTTTTTTGTTTTATTTTTTTCAATTTATAAATATGTATTTAATTTGTTTTACAGTATTTTGGTTTTGATCTTTCAAAATTAAGAAATTGTTTGACAGAGAACTTCATTTTTTTCTTAAAGTCCATATGCAGTTTAATTTTCTTGATCATGCAGGTTCCTGTGTCAGTTTGCAGTGAGAAATGTCCCCCAGGAACACGCAAGGTTCTCCAGAAAGGAAGGCCTGTTTGCTGCTATGACTGTATAAGATGTGCAGAGGGACAGATCAGCAATGTTACAGGTGTGGTGACATTTCATTTTAATTTTGGTGCATTACAAAGCAAAGTTAGACATGTAGGACGGTCATACAAGAACTATTTAATAATCGTGATGTTTGTTTTTATGCAGACATAATATGCATTTAGTACGGAGCCCCGCAGGGGACATGGGAGAAAAAAAAATTAAGATGGACTTTTGCGAGATCTCGCAAAACTAACTCGGGATCTCGCAAAACTTTTAGCCGCATTCTTCGGACGCCGGCTCAAAGCCGACCGGGAGGTCGAGGCACGATGTGCCGGGAAAGCGGTGTTCCTCCCGGCTGTAG
>NW_005189419.1:0-7358 GCF_000239375.1 Pundamilia nyererei
TAAAAAATTACACATAACATATAATGTAATTGCAAGGAGGTATTTCTGTAGTCTATTGATACTAGATAGTGGAAAAGGGGTGGGATTAAATAAGCTTATGCTACTTCCTGCTCCTTTTTGAACATGAACGTTATTTGGAGTTGTGGTTGCTCGTTTTCCTTTTGTTTTGCTTTGTTCATTTGTCTCTTTTAATTCTATTTTGTTTTACTTTTTCAACATGTTCAAAATAAAGACTCAATCAATCAATCGAAGGGTCGTGGATAGTTAGAGATCCAAGTCATACCCAAGCCTAGACCTTCACACAAACATCAAGCTGGGGGGAGAGTCACATTATACCTCTTACTCGATTAAAGCTATCAAGCACTGCAGCAGCTTATTGACCTCAGCACTGAGAACATGCAGGTGAAAGTTTTCACTCAAATAAACTCTCAAATAACTTCATGTGTCTTGAACAGATCTGTTACATAACATAATGAAACGTCTGTCAATGGAGCTGATAATGTGATTCAGATCTTTTATTATTAAACGCTTTCTTGAGTGATTCAAATATTATGTTACACCCGCAACAATAACACATTCACCCTCAGTTGTTTTCCTGAGAACATAATCAAACTGCTAATGTTTAACAGTAGGCTAATACCATTGCAACCGATCAGTGATCTACTCACTGGACTTTCAGACACAAAATCTATCAGTGTGCAGCTCTCTGGTGTCCCGAGCACTTCTGTATACAACAGCTGTCTTGCGCTGTATGTTAAACCTTTATAGGATGAAGCGAAGCAACACTTCTTCCTCTCTACATGCTTGCATGTTTCTCCACACCTTCGTTACATCACTGTGACCGGTTTGACAGGTTAGACTGTCTGAGCTGTGTTCAAAGAATCAGATATTATAATGAGAAATGACTTGTGCTTCTCAGAAACACTTATTAGTAAATATTATATCTCTACTTGGCTTTTGAATATTTGCTCTTGTATTTGCCCTTTATACATGAAAAAAATTGTGAAATACTTGTGCAGTAGTGGGACTGCGGGGATAAATGTTGCTATCAGTGCAGTGTTCCAGAACATGCGCAGTTACTATAGCAGAGCTGTAGAAGGTTCTTAACCCATCAGCTTTATCTACTCCTTTATGCAAGGAGCACTGCCAGCACTACAAAATTACCTGCAGCAGGCCTCAGGTGTGAATGTCTCTGTACAAACAAGCACAACCACCTCGGTGGTGGATCAGTGATGGTCTTTGGAAACATATGCAGGGGAGGCAATGGCATCCCGACTGTCATGATGTGTCAGGAGGACTAACAATCACACATTCAACTACAATAACACTGGAAATGAATCATATTCATATAAGCTTTGAGACAAGACTGAGGATTAAGATGAAGCAGTGTGAAATGTTGGTGATGACAGAAATTTAATGGATTCATAGGTAACTGTCACCTGAACACATTATAAGCAAGTGATGGGGCTAGACAGCATGGCTGTTTTAATGATTTCTGCTAAGACAAGACAATAATTACAGGCTCCAACTTAACTGCTGTGAAATCCCCAAAAAGGTTAATGAAAAAGAAACTATGTAGGAAGGTGGAGCATCCCTGGATCAGAATCAGTCTGCAAGAAATCACACCACAGGTCATTTCAACATGAATGTCCCTTAAACTACAGCCTGGAGAAAGTCCCGCTGCATTTCCCTGATCGGATCTTATCTATTTTAGTTAATACAACACAGTTACACAGCTCACGGCTGAAACCAGTTCAGTTCAGATGAAGGTAAACCCAGTTTAATGAAGATGCCATAAAATACTAGTAACTGGAATTTTGATATTGAAAATGAAAATTATCTTAACATTTTCTCCACCTTTTTAATTTTTTGAGTGTACAGTTTTAAAGTATTCAGTAACTACAGTTAAATTTAAATGAAACAGATTGTTATCATTATTATTATTAATATTATTATTATTGGTCAGGGAAAGTATGACTGGACTACTAATCTCCATGGAAACAATACCTGTTTATCCATGGCACAGTTTTTTCTGCCATGCCAGTTTTTACCACAGAGCTAAAAGAGCTAAAGTCACTATTTCAACCATGCTTGCTGCGGGGGGCAAAATGTACAAACAACAGAAAGTTTCATCCTCTGAAGCGCAGTTTAAACCCGAGTTTAACAGCATGCTGAAGCCTCGGTCACTCTCACAAACTCACTATACACCAGCCGAAGGTCACAACAAAGCACAGAGCAGGACACTGACACACAAAACGACGTGATCATTTAATGCGAGTCCATAAGAATATAGTTCATGGTGATGATGACGATGGTGATAACCGGACGGAGATATAAAATAAACACATATACACCGATAGCTGCGTATACATATGTGCTCTAAATAAATTAATAAACACATCATGTCCGAAATGAAGTAGAAAGAAGTACGAACATACTGTAACAATGGTTAAATGTTATTTTACAGTGACATGTTGGTTATCTCTGCACGCTGTTGTTATTTCTTTAAGATAAATGTTTGGTTGTGCTGCAGGAAATAGGGAGTTAATGTGTGCAGGAAGGGGAGGGGCGTTCTTGTTGTTGTGTGACTGCGGGGCTGAAGTGAAGTGTTGTACGAGGGCACTCTCCCCGGAGTTAACGGCCCGTTTTCCTGTGTTGCCGAATAAACGGACAGACTGAGATCCAACCGTCTGGTTCTTGTGAACGTTACAATACTTATAATCCATAGCCTATACTCGACAACATCATCAAGCAAAAGCATCAGGAAACGTCAAACAGTGAAAGTAAACATGACCAATAATGATACAAACAGGCTGAATGTGTGCCTGTTTTTGATGCGTGCTTCTGATGGTGCCCTCAGCTTATTTCCTCGATCTGTTACTCGAGGGTCAGTCCGCCCGCCATGCATGGGTGAAGAATCTAAGATGAGCTTCTTGCCATGTTTAAACTTCTTCAGGAAGTTTAAACATGGCAGACAGACACGTCATCGTATTATTAACAGCGGTTCTCTTTTCCCAAGTCCTCATCAATTATTCTACACAAATTTCTTTGATGAAAGAAAAAGCCATCGGGAGAGGACACGTGAAGTAATTTTTGGACGAATTCCAGCCCGTAGCTGATGTGTCGAATAAACAGAAGTTCTGACTCCGTTACTTGAGCATAAGTTATTTGATTATAAGTAACTTGAACATAAGTTACTAGTGTAAGTAACCGAACCACTGCTGTTGTCAACGAGCAAAGCATTCAAATCTGCACCCATTACCTTCAAATTGAGGTTTCTCACGGAGAACATCATCTGCTCGGCTGTCATTCTCACAATGAAACTGAAACACACATAACAGTGAGGCGTTTGAGGAACGTCAGAAAAGGCCAGTAGCTCTTTAAAAGATAAAAGACAAATTTACAGGTTCACAGAAACTGTTTCCACTTTCTCAGAAATGCAGCAACTGATTATTGTTTATTGTTTTTCTGTTTGGCATTTCTATATTTTATCATGTCCGCTAAATCATTTTGCCCTGTATCTGTTTGCCTTTAGAGTTTATCTGCTTTATGTTTGTGGTAATTATTTTTACGGTGTACATTCATTTTGACTGCCAGGCTGTGAGCACTGTGTGACGTGCTGAGTGCAGTAAATACCAATCAGCCAATCTGATAAGACCATCTATCCATCCCTCTTCAGTATGACTGAAATCATAGTTTCTTTATTGATTAATATTGTTGCTAAAGTATGTAAATGTCAGTACAGCTGAAGCACACAAGTGAGGTCAGTCTGACGGGCTCTTCACAGTCAACTCAACACTTAGTTATTAATTTCTACTCTGCGACCAAAATACAAACTTACAGTGTTTGTCTTGAAATCTTTGCCTCTTTCTCTCGTGTAATGTATTTTTTTCTCCTTCTATGATATTCTTTTTGTCTTTAAATTAATCCTCATTTATTTTAACTTGAAGTTGTATTTACTTGTAAATGGAAAACTGGTAAAGGGACATAATCTATGAGGATCACTGCCCTCCAATGGACACAATGAGTAACTACTCTATCTTGTTAATGTTTATGTCAGAAAGATATAATTCTGATAATCAGATAATGAAAAGAACAGCACAGTGCTAATAAAGACAAGTAATGCTCATCATTTTATTCAAAATCTACACAGAGAAATGTGATTTTAAACTGTATTCAGCTGAATCATTCGTTTTAATTCTCCTTCAGAACTTGACTGCAGTGAACGCTTAATGACGTATGTAAATCTGTTTTTAAGAACAGTTGTGCTGACAATAGATGGTGTTTCAATACCTGATCAAGAGTTGTTTTCTTTTCTTTAATACATAATCAACTGAGATACTTATATCTACCGCATGCATAGTATATCCTTTGTAAAGTACCATATTAAACAATATACTTATCTTACATTAGTGTAATTATAGTGTGAATTTCACTTAGTGTTTAAAACTTACTTTTCAGTTTTTATCCAAATATTAGTACAAAACAGTTCTGTAAGTGAAAGTTACAAAAATGCATCTTTCATCAATGAGTCCGTGTATCTGCAGTTACACAGTTTCTCTAACAGAAGGAGATTCTTCCACCTGCACAGAACACAGATGCACTGAGGAACCACATGAATGGTGCCAGATTCCACAGCCAGGATAAAGAGGTTCAGTGAATGTGATGTGTGATGTGTTGAAGGTGTGGAGGTGGATCAAAGAGTCACTGGAGACATTGTAGAAGGACAGAGTGCCAGCAGGACAGTCCACATACACTGCTACTCGCTTAGAACCACAGGGAGGAGACGAGGAGGAGGAGGAGGAGGGGTGTGTGGTGGGGCGTGGTCTGCGGTGCTGTGCGGACGCACCTGCACGGCATCCGCAATCACACCTGCCGTGTTAAAGCACGGGGACTCAGGGGTTGGGGTTGTGTTGTGGTGAGATGTGAATAAAGATGGCTCTGAATGATACGCCGTGGTCCTGCCGTGCCTTATTCTCGCCACAGGGTGAATGGGTGGTTTTCTCTGATTGTGATACACGGCATAGCCACGGGCATTAGAGCAGTCCAGACTCCAGGACTGAGGATTCTCTCCAAATCTGCAGTTCCTTCGTTCTCCTTTCCTTCCTATTCCTCTGTATCTTACTGATATATCAACCTCACCTGTCCACTCCACCTCCCAGTAACCACATAAAACATCTTTACACAGCAGCTGACACCAGTCAAGAAATCTGTCATCATGATAAGGATAAATCAGATCGTTTCTCACATGTGTCACCTTCCTGTTGTTTGTAGACAGTTTGAGGTTTTTGTTTATAGTGTTTGTGTCAACTATGAGTTCACAGAAATCTGTCAAGAAAAAGAGACATAATGCAGCTGCATTTATTAATCAGTCACGATTCAGAATTTATCACAAAACACAAACACCACTATTGAAGGTTACAAATGCTCTTCTTATGGCCTCTGATGGTGGACTCATTTTTGTACTTGTCCTGCTACACTTCCGTGCACCATTTAGTACTGGTGACCACAATATTTCAGAGTACACACTAACAACAAACTGGACTGAGTTAAAAAACACCACTGCAAGTTAAAGGGAAGGGCAAGAGTCATCTCCATTTTTTGAGGCGGCTGTCTTTTAACATCTGTTGGACAACGCTCCGGATTTTCTCTGAATCTGTTGTGGCCAATGCCCCTCTCTCTCTATGCTGTTGCATGCTGAGGCATAAACTGATGTGCAAGGCCAGTAATTTTGAGGGGACGGAGCTCCCTTAAGGTGGCACCAGAGAGGTGGATGTTATCCAAGATAAAGACAATGCTGGAGAATATCTCCCACCCACTCCATGACATGCTGGCCTGTCATAGGAGCACATTCAGTGAAGGACTGAGATTACCCATAATGCACCACTGAACTACACAGGAAATCATTCCTGCCTGTCTCATATCTCACTGTACAACTCCTCCATCTGATGCACAGTACACCGTACAATAGTTAGACCGTTTTGCATATTTTCTACATTGAAATTGACAAATAACAAAGTTTTACACTTTAGAACAAAAATGTCAATCACATATATTTAAACTATGTAATATTTATTATAGAGCTATTTATATATATTAGAGCTATTGCTTATATTTAGTAACTTTGTAATCAATTGTATTACTTAATTTAGTTCAGACTGTTACTGTCCTTGTTGTCTTGCAGCAACTGCAACTGTGTAATTTCCTTAGGGATTAATAAAATATTGTGATTCTGATTGTTTTATTACAGCAATTAGAGAAGGCTGTAGGTATTACACTGCAGTGGCAGTCATACATTTTCACTGCTATGCAGACGAGACTCAACTTTATCTATTCATGAAGCCAGATAACACACACAAATGAGTTAAACTGCAGGAATGTCTTAAAGCCATAAAGATGTGAATGACCTCTAATTTTCTGCTTCTAAATTCAGATAAAACTGAGGTTATTGTACTCGGCCCTGAAAAACTTAGAAATATGGTGGCTGTTGTGGTGTGTAAACTGAAACAGAAATCTACCATCTGTTCACTTGACACTTGATAATGTCAAAATCAAAAGACAGATGAATTTTTAAAATGGGTTTTCATGAATAAAAAAAAAAAAAACACTTACACTTCTTCAAACCTGGTTTCAACCACTTGGCTCCAGCAGGTTCCACCCTGAAATGACAAGTGTAAGCACCATATCTTTCAACATGTAAACAGACGTTACATCTAGTGTATCAACATCCACCGTAATTCTGCTCAGTCATTAACAATAATGTCATCTCACCAACCTTAGGGTTTCCAGTTTCCAGTGCTGGTCCTTTACTCCAGCCTGAAGCTCCACTCCTGCATCCTCTGGATGATTGTAACTCAAGTCCAGCACTTTCAGATGAGAGGGGTTGGAGTTCAGAGCTGAGGCCAGAGAAGCACAGCCATCTTTTGTGATCAAGCAGCCCGACAGCCTGCAGGCACACAAAATGGTGCTAGTCAAGCAATTTGAGGCTACTACAGGAATAGAGAGGTTACTGCATCACAAGACTAAGATATTGTTAAATTCTGTGGGATTAAGCAAATTACTATCGTTATTTTTTTCTTTACTTTTAATTCATACCAGATTACTGGTTTATCTTAAACCAGTAATCAGATAATACTGCTGTTCAATTAGAACACAATATTACAAAGTAGCACTATATCAAAACAAAAAGTACAAAAAAAATAGTAATTCTTTAGTTAATATATCACTGTAACTCAAAATGTAAAGACTGATTCTACAGGCTAATCCCAACCTGAGAGTTTCACACACATATACATATACACATATGTATATATACATATACATACACATATACATATATACATACACATATATATATA
>NW_005189420.1:0-4884 GCF_000239375.1 Pundamilia nyererei
TTGTTAATGTGAGTCCAGCTTTTAGCCCAGAAATCTTCTCATTCTCAGTCATTTGGGTCATTAAGGAAAACTGAACTTTCTATCAGCACTTCCTGTTTGT
Source organism: Pundamilia nyererei (assembly GCF_000239375.1). Lineage (NCBI taxonomy): Eukaryota > Metazoa > Chordata > Actinopteri > Cichliformes > Cichlidae > Pundamilia > Pundamilia nyererei. Next base: position 101 of record NW_005189420.1, read on the forward strand.
AAGCTAACAGTGGGCGAGCAGTCAGCCACCACGAGGACGTTCTGAACAGGTTTAAAGCTTCATTATCTTTGTTCTGCTGCATGTGGATTACAGACCTGATCAGAACAGTGATTTGAACGCTCTCATGCTGCCCGCACGAGGAGATTCCACATATTTCTCGTTTCACAGAAAAGAGAGCCGATCAGTCTGCATCAAAATAAAATTCAGAGCTGATTGTTTTTGCAAACTTACACAGTTCCTGATGTGATGACTCTCTCCAGTTCACCTACATTACCTTAGTTAAGCTAACAGCCGTCGCTTCAATCCGAGTTCAGAAAAATGAAAACTTAATGAATCTGGACTCTAGAAAGGAAATAAATGAATAAGAATTAGTGACGTTGTGTGTTTTGTTGCTTTGTTCAGCTTCAAACAGAATTTCATGTTAGCTTAGCATTTCAGCTATAAAACAGATCTGACAGTTTAACTTTCCATCTGGGCAGCTGTTTGTTTGAAGGCATGCGACGCTAACCCTTAAACTCAAAACTCTTCAGTCCAACATCAGCTCAGTTTTTAAAACAAGAAATATTTTTAAATGATCACTTTTTGTTATTTTCTATCAAATATAGCTTTAAGTTATGTTTGATGTCTGGATTAAATATCAAAGAATCTGATGAACTTGCATCAAAGTGGTCCCTGTTTTTTGTTTTTTAAATATATTAAAGTACAAACACTGCCCCTCAGAAGGCTTCCTTATTTTGGCCAGTCAGATAAAAATTGAGCTTTTCGAGAGGCGGGGCTTAGAGTCCGGAGCTGAAGCAGTTTGTCTGACAGAGGTCAGCATCACATAAACATGAAGAGTGATTAACAAATTTATATCTGACGCCACAGAGGCCCTAAATTTAAACAAAATGACCAAAATCATTTTAGATTTTTCTGTAATGTTAATTCACCAGTAAGTGTAAAAACTTTAACATTGATTTTTTAATGCTAAAATGTAATTATTGTTGTTGTTGAATTTTCTAATTTACTGTTTTCACAAAAATGCTGAAAAAAAGGTGAAGTTGTTTTTAATTAAGTTGTTTCTAAAAAATGTGTGTTCCCTTGTTTTTATGACCGGTTGTCTAATAAATTTGTTAAGGGCTGTATTTTTTTTTTAAACTGAATCATAAAAAGCTTTTCTGACCTGGGATAAAAACACTGAGCTGGAAAATGAACTAAATAAATCAGTCAGAGATCTGCAGTCAGGCTACGACTGCTCAGGTACGTCTGCGGCAGGTAAATAATATTTGAGATTCAGGTTTTCATGAACTGTGTGATAACTCTAGCCAATCAGAGACTGCGGCTCGTTCAGGCTGATTCAGAGAAAACCTGGTGTGTAAAAACCAACACGATATTTTCACTTCATAAATATTAATAAACTGACATGCTTGTACAAAAAATAAATATACACGTAACATCTCCATGAAACCAATCCAGTTCTTCATCTCGTCAGGTGGTTGCCAGGCAACATATAGGGTTGTTTTGACTGTTCTGTCTGCAGCGAGCAACTGTTCACCGTTACGTCGCCGTTTTCAAAGACGGGGAGCAATGAACCCATTTATCTGCTAATTACAGCAACTTCCCATCACGTGGGTTCAAACATCAACAACATGTCGCGTGGGTCAAGTACATGGATTTGGTTTTTGAAAAATGACCTGAAATATGTGAACAACACATTTTTAACGACAAGAGGATGAAATCAACAGTCACATCACATCAGGACGGAAGACAATAAAGTGCATAAAACCACAAAAAAAACAGTCATCTGATAAAAACCTACATGTTTTATACATTGTATAAATAAAGTTTTTTCTGTGCATGCAGTTAGTGAAGATTCTGGCGTTTCTTCGTGTTTTCCTTCCCTGACTCCATCTTCATCTGTCTGCGGAGGCTTCAGGCTTTTGTGATCTGGTAGGTGATCAGGTACTCGGGGTAGGCCTGTGGGCGGCAGAGAGGCGTTCACTGACACTCTGTAACAGACACTCAACCTTCCCCAGTTACACAGAACTAAAAACTGATTCTTTCATTTACATTTTTTTCTACAATCACTTTGAGCTGGTGTATATGAAACGTGCTATTCATAAAAGGTTTCATGACGAATTCACACTCACAGAAACTCTGCAGCTGTTCATCACCAACTCCATTTATATTCACAGAAAGCTTTGAAACCTTTTCATGCACACGAGGCTGATGAAAACAGATTTCTCTTGAAACAACACCGAGTTAACCCCCCCAAACTAGCTCTGAGCTCAGTTCGTTCTCACTCAGTTTGTTGTGAGGAGCTGCTGGTCGGCCTGGAACTGAATTGAAACTCAAAACAATGAGAGATGTTTCAACGCGAGCCCACAGGCACCTCTCTGCTTGTTTGCATTTGCAGGAAGACGACAGTAAATGTGACACTCTGACACTTTAACGTCCCCACTTCCTTCTCATCCTCTCAGGCTGCTGCTTTCAGCACTAAAGCAGACCTCTGCATGTAATGCGACACACTTGTAATGTGGCTGATTACTCGAGTGGACATGTATTCATGCCGCTTTGTGAAGTGCCACTTCTGAGAAGATATTGGTTTTGGCACAAGACATTAGAAAATGTCCAATTGTCTGAGCACGAGCCGCTCTCTTCACTTATTCAACGACTATCTGTCATCTGGCTGTTTGTGTAGGAGACGCGTCCGCCCTTCAGAGGAAAGCTGAAGCCAACACGGCCGTGCTGCAGATTTAAACAAAGCTCCACAGAGATCGGTATTTAGCACGCTCGAGTTTTTGTGTTAAACCTTTAATAAAATTCATGATTATTTCTTCAAAACTCTTAATTAACCCAAAATATTTGATGTTTCTAAGACTCCAAACCACAGACTTTATCCAAAAATAAAGTTCTAAGGATGACGAGGTGTTTCTGACCTGCTCTCCTCTGTAGATGACGTACTCGGCCAGAGCGAGGCCGTTAACGCTCGGCCTGCCGGTGACGGAGTGGTGACCCGGCGGCGAATGAGCCATCTTCATGGCGCTGAACTGCAGGAAGGATTTACCCAGAATCACCCTGCAGAACAACAGGTGCCTGTGAGGAACAAAGAAGCGTGAGAGTGGTGCTCCACTGTAGTCTGAGCACAGGTGTGTTTGGGGGTGGAGGGTGGAGGTCAGGTGGTGTACCTGTGGCAGACATAGCAGGAGCGGTCTTTGTGGAGCGGACAGCCCGTCCCTCCTCCGATGCCGTAGACGTACTGGTTACTCTTTGACGAGTTCTCTGCAAAGTAAATCCCGGCGCCGAACATCCCCCCGATGTACGCGTGGCGTTCATCGAAGCCTTTGTGGATGATGGCGTTGACAAACGGCGAGCCTGAGAGGAAATCGATGCAGTACGATCAACGCCCACGTTAACATTACTGTTTCATGTCATGATTCGTATGATTCACGCTTCTGTCCCAACAAGTCTCTACTTCACTATCTACCTGTGAGAGGTGACCAACAAAGCTCTGAGCACATCTGCACAGATCCCAGGACAGCTGCCATTTTTACATCTGTCCCTGAACGTCTCATGTCCTCTAAAGCCTCGAGAGGGCAAACAGCTGCAGACCTGACGGCTGAGTTTTCAGTCCTGTCGTACTTCTTTATAATCCGCTTCACAGCCATGTTGGGCGCATGTGTGGTTGGAGATGAGTCCACGTGGTCACATGAAGCAGGCAGGCATGCAGACGTGCACGGACCGTCACTCAGAACGCGGCAGACTCGTGAAAATGAACTCCAGGCCTCGCACTGCGAGATCACCCCGATCACAGACAACTCTATGACTTTGACCTGAATTTGTGTTTGTTGGATCGTCGCCGGCGATGAGAGCTGGGTGTCCGTCTACAGTCCACCGTTCACAGGCAAACATCAGAGCAGAAGACATAGCAGATGCCAACTCATGCTGGCTTTGAGTTTTTGAGCCACACCAACACATCTTCACTTGTGACACTTCCTGAAAATCAAAATCGTGTTGAAGCATCAGTGTTTCGACACACCCGAGGAGGTTTAGAGGAGAAGGGGAAACAGCCGCACTTCCACCGAGGGATCTAAGAATGGCAGCTGTGCTGAAAACCAGCGATGTACGTGGCCAAGTTTAAATCATGCAAGTCTTCCCCCACTGCTCTACACTGGTACACCTGATATTATAGAGGTTAGATCTGTTGACTGTTCTCCTGCTACCATCACAACACTTCTGCTGCTTGTTCCTATATCATGATCTTTGGTGTTCTGACCGTGAAACAGCATGCGCTCATTGGAGTGGTTGTGGTTTTCCTCAGACACTTCCTTCCTGCGGTGGCTGTACCTCTCCCACAGCTTCTTGTTGCAGACCTTCTGGATCTGAAACACAATCAGCTGAGAGTCAACACAGTGACCTCCTCTAACCTCTGACCCCACCACCATCGTGCCCAACAGATGTTCATGTGAGAATAACAACGTCCCGTGGAGCTGGGTCACAACGTCCTGCATCTTAGCACCAAGTCTGTGATGGCGGCCGTGTGTAAGACCTGCATTCTCATCTAAACCAAACAAAACAGAACTCGTACGATGAAAATGATCCCCTGTCATGTGCTACACGTGAGAGAGGGCGGCTTCAGATTCTTCATCTATGAAAGCAAATCAGCCCGCAGCTCAGAACATGACCCAGCAGCAGCAAAGACGCAGCCCTCCAAGTCTTCGCAGCGAGTTACCTTGACCAGGTTGTATCTGTTGAAGACTCCTCCAGCGTGGCCGCCGTCTCGGTGCTCTCTGATGGTGCTCTGC
>NW_005189420.1:5070-7358 GCF_000239375.1 Pundamilia nyererei
CCAAGTCTTCGCAGCGAGTTACCTTGACCAGGTTGTATCTGTTGAAGACTCCTCCAGCGTGGCCGCCGTCTCGGTGCTCTCTGATGGTGCTCTGCATCTGACCAACACAAACAAAACCACATTAGGACCGCGGCCTGGTAGGCTGTTAGGCCTTTAATCTCAGCAAACGTCCTCTCTGTGTTCACTGCCACCTGCTTTAGCTTCTCCACACTTTCACTGTACGTGTACTTTATTCTGTGCACACGACACGTTTGTGTGTCCTGAAATAAGCATCGCTCACAGCTGGCTCTTTCACAGCGATGAATTAAATCAAGAGTTTCAGAGTTAACCTGCAGGTCTCATCATCAGGTATGAGTCAGTACCTCCTCCTCCACCGACTGGAACTCCTTGTCGTCGGCCGAGAGGTCAATTAAGATCGTCCCACTGTTGGCTGTGTTCAGCGTCAGATACGGATTCAGACCTGTCACAAACACACAAATCAGGAGTTTCTCAGATACGATGGAAAAAAGCTTAAAGCATGCCAACCCCGACCCAAACAGTCGAAGTCATCGTGGTTACCTGCCTCGGTCCACCTGCTGGTATAACATGTGTTTTCTCTTCATTCATTAAAGCTCATGAAATGATTGGAATGTGTTTCAGTCATTAGGTGGAGGAGACCTAACCCCTGGCTCTCGTGAACCTCATCAGTAAGAGGAGGGGGTCCTGTCAATCAAAACAAGGGGCCTTAAAGGGGGAGGAGCTAAGAAATCATGCTCAGATCAGAGAAATAAAGATTATTTAGTGTTGGGAATCATACAAAGCTGCTCTGATAGAGTCCAATGATACAAATCTAGAGCGCACAATGAGCAGAATAACTCGAGTTTAAATGTGTGTGTGTGTGTCCTCACTCTGCGGCCCACTGATGAGCCTCTCCACTCCTTTGATGATCTTGTGTCTGTGTCCGTAGGCGTTGATGCCGATCTCCTTCAGCTCGCGATGACCCATCTCCACCAGAACGTCTAGAGTGATCTACACACACACACACACACACACACGTTTACTGCCTTTGTAAGGACATTCAGTGACACAACCTATTTCTTGGGTCCAAAGAAAAACGAACCAGAAGCTTAAAACTGAGTCAGAAACCATCTGCAGGCCTTTGCTTGATTCTTTTATTTGCACTGAAACTAAACGACTCTGAAACAGATCATTTATGAAGCGTGACAGCTGTCACCCAAACTAACCAAGCAAAGGTCATTACAGCTTCTCACAGCTGCTGCAGAGCGGTTTTACTTTTCATTCATTTAGGAGGTTTATCAGCATTCATGTGAAACATTATGCGCAACTGCCAGGTGCTGCTAATCAGAGGCTTTTGATAAACTGATGATCAACACGTGAATATAAAAGTTTAGGCAGACTCTACAGGTCTCAGTTAGCATGTTAAAGGTCAGAGTTCATTGGCTGTTTGGGAGGGCTGCAGCAGAAAGCCGCCTCTCTCTGAAACAACATGGCGGCACAGCAGCACCTGAACAAACCCAAAGACTCCTGGGACAACGTCCTTTGGACAGGCGAGACTGAAGTGGACGTGTTCGTCCATTAAGCACAGCAGCACATTGTGACTGTGTGAGAGGTGGTGATTTCAATGTTACCTGTGCTGGTCAGTGATTTTAGTCCCATCTGCAGAGGATGGTAGTCAGTTTTCACCATCTCCACTCCTGGAGTGAGCTCACATTTGTCAGGAAAATGAGCTGTAATTTAACTCACTTCCACTTTCATGTCCCAGTTTTTAAAGTAAATCTTTTAAAGTGAAAATCAGCCCTGTGTGCTGAAATGGGAACATGTTAATGCCAATAAGTAGTTTATGAGCCAAGAAGACAAAGAAAACAAAGCTCTGATTTTTTTTTATTTTTTACAATTTTAGCCAAATTAAAGGTGTTAACAGCAGCTGAATCATGTGTTAGCACTTCCTGTTGATATCACTGGATATCTGTGATCTTCAAGTCTCTCCACAGTAACAGCAGGAATAATTGTTGTTCATCAGTCCTTTCAATGGATGGAAAGTTTCCTCATATTTAAATAAAGAAATTCTTCAATGAAAGTCGGTGCAGCTAATGCTCTTGTACCTGCCGACACTGTTTCCTTACACACGGGAAACCTGCCAGTAGTTTGCCGGTGTCGAAGTTCTCACCTGCTCCCTGTCGAAGATCTCCAGAAGATGCTCCAACCCCAGGTTCTCCAAGAACTGACAGATGCTGAGCTCAGTCCCTGAACAACAAACACAATCAGTTCAGAAACCAAAACAAGACGGC
>NW_005189421.1:0-1255 GCF_000239375.1 Pundamilia nyererei
GAAGACAGCGAGACTCCACCCGCACTATACACAGTGTGGGTAGAGCACCACTTTCCCCTTCTAAGTCGCCTGACTGTTTTCCAAAATTACTTTGAGGCAGTCCGAAAGACAACATAGCACCTGGGATCCCTGGGACACACAAATCCATCCATATCATTTTATATTTCAATGGATTGAAATGATAGAAGTTTAACATAGAATGCATAATCATGTTTAAAATAAAAGATCTTTATTGTATTTGTAAGGTAGTGACTTAGAAATAATAAGTCACAGGGTGTCACTGTTGAGCTGCATATACACTGTAGATTTGAGCAAGTTTGACAATTGTCCCCTACAGGACACCCTAGGTCGAGTTTCCTGTTTGTGCGGGCGCCATCTTGGCTCAAAGTTTTCTGTGATTGCTTTGCAAAGTAAGCACTGTCTGTGGCATTCCACATAGTTTAGTTTAAAAAATCAGTATTATACTTTGTAAAATGGTGATTGTCCAGTCAAACTATGAATATACTGTATTTATTGAGATGTTCATGTACTGTCTGATGAGAGTGTGCTTATGTTTGGAAATATCTGTGGCGATTTGGGGCTACACTTCTGCTTGCTAACAGAGGACTCAGTGATGCAATGATGAAGAAGATGAAGAATTAATTCTTAATTCTTCAGCTACAGTTTGCTAGTAGTGTTGTTATGTAAATTTTGCCTCATACACGTACCTGACACCAACAAATGTTGTTAAGATGCCAGCAGCTGAGTTGGAGTTGTTTATGCCCCAGTGTCTAAATAAGCAGTGTGGTCCGCACCACATATTGAATGCCTGTAGCCGACTGGTCTCTCTACTGTGCACCCCAATCCAAACCAAAATCACACAACGCAGAGTCCAGGGTGGAGGGAGATCCTTGGACTGGCAGGGTTACATATACATGATTATTATATGACCTTATACATTCTTCCGCTGCATAGAAACAGACATTTTTTTAATCATGTAAAACAAAGAACAGTGCATAAAATAATCACATTTAGGCTGAATTAGGGGCTTTTTTGATTTGATTGCATGTAAATGGAGTGGAAACCACATCCTTGTTTATCCTGTTATGCACACAATGTTCTTTTAAACACAGAGCATTTCTCTGTCTCAGGAAGACTAAAACCTGTCGGTGAGCTAGACAGAAACACAGGAAGAGGAAGTTCTTACAAACAACTCATCCTCATTTCAGTCTGACACTCACACAGCCAGCAGAAAGACAACATGGAGGTCAGAGTT
>NW_005189421.1:3085-3806 GCF_000239375.1 Pundamilia nyererei
ACATGTTTAACTGTCATTCTTAATCCCTACAGTGATTAATGTGCTGTTGATCTCAGTTACAGTAGCTGAATTCAGTGACTCTCAAACACATAGTAAGTAGTTAAAAATTCATGTTGATCTATTTATAACAAAAATGTAATAGGTAAATATTGTCTCATGACAACGTGAAAAGTTCGGCAACTATTGCACTTACTTTTGGGCTACAACAGCTGCAAAAGCATAGTGCATTCCAACACAACATTACATTAGAATACAACTTTAAAAAAAAATCTGTATTTAAGAAAAACCTAAAAATACAACATACATGTGCATTTGTTTCAGTAAATATAGTAATATTGTCCATTTGTGTTTTGAAAGACAGAAGCAATAACACATCTTGATTTTCTGTTGTAGATTCAGGTTTTCCTCAAGTTGTTCCAAACAGACAACAGTTCTTTGAATTAGAATCTATAACAATCAGCTGTGAAGGGCTACGTGGACTGACTGGATGGAGAGTGATGAAAAAGATAAATGGAGACCTTAGAACATGTGCTCCAACCTGGGATAGAGCTACTGGGCCTTGCAATATTAGCAATGCATATCCGAAAACTGACAGTGGAGAATACTGGTGTGAAATGGGAAGAACACAAAGAAGCAACTCTGTCAATATCACTGTAACTGGTATGCACATACACCAAAAAATATAAAAACATATTTAGTCCATCCACTTTTTAGATCTGTT
>NW_005189421.1:5877-7357 GCF_000239375.1 Pundamilia nyererei
CTCCGGAGTCTGCACCTTGGGTCCTATTCCTGCCTGCACACAGCCACACCTAACAAAACCAAATCATAAGCATTGGCTGCCCTGGCCCTCTCCGATGTCACTCCAGAGTAGAGATGAAGACTTACACCTTTTTTTAGTAGATTTTAAAAACTAATACATGCCCATGCTACATTTCTTTTAGAGTTTTAAAAAAAAATTATTTTAGTCTGTTCTTACTGTAGATGGGTACTAGGTAACATGATAATGCCATAATATGACATACATAGTTGAGGTTTTGTGAATACATATTGGAAGCTACTTTCATGAAATTAAAATCATGCTGTCCTTTTTTAAGATGTTCTAGTGCTGAAACACTGTCAATTTGGTATTATTATTTGGTAGGTGGTTGCTAGGCAACACGATGATCGCATAGTACTTACATAATATCATAAATGTGTATCTTTTATGTTACACTATCTGTACTTTGTGATTAGCCTTGGCATGTGCGAGTCAAGCTGAGGAAACATTCTTCCTTCATAGTTATCTGTGTATTATGGTTCTGACTTGCCTGTATGTTCCAATGTCTGCAGGGGTCAGCATAACTAATTCTACCCAGGCGATGCGTAACCTCATCACAAGAAGCAAAGTTGATGAAAGGTAATTTGCCTAACGTGAAAATATTGAAACTATAACATCTCTAGCTGTTTAAAAAGCTAGTGGAAGAAACAATGTAATCATTAAAAAAGAAAAATAAATGATTTTTTCAGCAGTCCATCACTTTTCTGCTCCAGACAGAAATTATTGATCAAGACTTAAATTTATCTGATGTTTTGTAAGCATTTGTTAAAGTCTTGTCATTATTCAATCATTGTTACACTGTGTGTCAGCAGCTGAATCTTCTCACAGACAGAAAGACAAACTTTACCAGTTTCTTTTTTTAACAGAAGGTCATGATATCTGACAATAACCACACCAGAAACCCAGATACAAAAATGTATGCAGCTGAACTCACTCACTCACCTCACTTCAACATGTAGGTTGTTTGAAGCCTGTGAAGTATCATAATGTGCACATAAGATATATTTTTAACTGGTGGTCACATGCTCAGCCACTTGACAGCTTAAGTTGTGTGTCTGCAAGTGAAATAAAAAAAAGACTAGAAGTTTTTAAATTTGGTACCTTATTTTATTTTATTTTATTCATAATTGCATTTCATAAATGAACAAATCGTATTAGCATAAATAATGTAGAAGAGCAACAATGTATAAATCATGTGTTGTTTCAAATATAATACCCAGAATGCTTCAGGTTTCATTTAAAAGAAAAAAAAAAGAATATTTTGAAATTTAATTTGTACTCAAAAGAGAATCAACCCTAGCAGGCATGTTCATGAAGGTACCAACTCAGTTTTAACAGAAGAGGATTTGAAACACTTCTTTTGTACAACCCAAAGCCACAAATGAAGGATACATTAGTCTCTAATGTTCTTTTTTGAATTTTA
>NW_005189422.1:0-1748 GCF_000239375.1 Pundamilia nyererei
CTCCAAACACGTGCGAAGCTCCTCCACAGCCTCGTTGCTCCACAGTTTTTTAGTCCTCACGACAGGTTTGGAGAGCTTCAGCCTCTGTCTGTACGCAGGGATCAGGTGGATCATGACGTGATCAGAAAGTCCGAGTGAAGCGCGGGGCACTGCGCGATAGGCCCCGCTGATCGTGCTGTAGCAGTGGTCCAATGTCCTCTCCTCTCTGGTCGGGCATTTAATATACTGCTTGTATTTCGGAAGCTCATGGCTCAGATTGGCTTTGTTAAAGTCCCCAAGAGCAATGATGAGAGAGTCCGGGTATGTCCGCTCCATGTGGACATACCCGGACTCTCTCATCATTGCTCTTGGGAGCATGTTAACATGTTGCGGTGGAGAATACGACCTCGTCCAGTACCACGCTCTGTCTTGACCTAAAAAAAAAGGGCTATTTTCCCCTTTTTGAGAGATCACTATGTGAACTTGTTCCTCCCAATAGGAGCGTAACTCTCCCGGCCCTCCCCTCTCTGACATGTTCCTAACAAGTACCCTGTCCCCAGGTGAGAGTACAGCACTTTGTCTCTTCTGGTCATAATGTGATTTTCCTCTTGCCAGAGTCTTTTTAATGTTTCTGGATGCAATGTCATATGCTTCTTTCATCTGTTGTTGCCATTTGTGAGCATAATCCTCATGTGATTTGCATTTGTTTGTCTCACTCAGTTCAAAAATTACATCAATAGGGAGACGTGGATGTCTAACAAAGAGTAAATAAAAGGGTGAGTATCCTGTCGAGTCACTAGTTGTGCAATTATAGGCATGCACAACTTTGTTTACATAGTCACTCCAGTTTTCTTTCTTTTCCTCATCCAGGGTCCGCAGCATTGACAGCAAGGTGCGATTAAACCTTTCCACTGAGTTCCCCTGTGGATGGTAGGGTGTAGTCTTTGAATTGGCTATTGAACAAATAGTCTCTGAAGTGCTCAGTCACTTCCCATTTTAGTGCCAAAAAACACAAGTTTCCCTGAGTGCCACCTGTAGTTCTTCTCAGCCTGTGTTAATGTTCTTGATCCATATCCAATTACTCTTAATTTACTGTCCTGCCTCTGGTACAAAACTGCACCAAGGCCTTCTTCTGATGCATGGATGTGCAGAATGAAGGGATCCTCAAACTTAGGATAAGCCATCACGGGTGGATTAGTCAAAACATCCACCAAATAGTCTAGTGCTTTTTGGCGGCTGTCACTCCATATGATTTTTTAGGTGGGTGCAGCATGCCCCGCCTTGGCTGACCATGCTGGTGTTTGGGTGTGGTTAACTAAGAGTATATGATATAGGCACTTTGCATGTCTTGAAAAATCTTGTACTTGCTTCGGTATTTCCGAAAAATCCTCAAAGCTTTCTCAGCTCTTTAATGTTGTTGGCGGGTTGTCCTTCAAAGCTTGTACTGCTTGCACCTCTTTTTCATCCATTTTGTAACCGTCTGCTGAAAAGATTCTGCCCACATAGTGGACCTCATTTTTAAACAAGTCACATTTATCACGTCTTAGTTTTACTCCCCAAGCCTGCTGATATTTTAGAACTGATTTCAAATCTTCAATATGCTGCTCAAATGTTTGACTGTACACTAAAACATCATCTAAATATGGAGTGCATATTTTGTCCCTCAAGCCTTCTAAACTTTCCTCCATACTATGTTGGAAAGTTGAAGGCGCATTGGTGAGTCCAAATGGAGTTCTATTCCATTCATTCAGCCCCCAGGGTGTTGGAAA
>NW_005189422.1:2449-3719 GCF_000239375.1 Pundamilia nyererei
AAAAAGTAATCCCGTTACTTTACTGATTACTTATTTTCAAAAGTAATTAATTACTTAGTTACTTAGTTACTTTTAAAAACACGATTTACAACCTCAATAGGTGATAAAGCCCAATTCTCCTTTTTCTGCATAATCCATCATACAAATTGTAATCAAATGGAAAAGTCTTTTTTTATTGTTTTATCAGTTTTAATCTTTTAACTTTATGCATCAAGCAAAAATTTAATTATATGCAACATTCTCTGACTTGTAGAAATTAGTTTAACATTTAAACCTATTTTTGTACATTCCACCACATAAAATAAAATATTTTTTTTGTGTTTACACTCACTCTTTCAAATAGATGCAAGTAAAACAAAGCAGAAAATAAATAAAATCAAAGACTCAGAGGTCCTGTTGCTCTATTTTCACCTGTAAAGCAGGAGTAAGGTAGACGGAGGTTTACTCTGGTGCAGGTGTGCCGCAGCAATCAGTAGAAGGATACTGCAGCTTCTCTGTGAATTTCCCATTACGTGGTAGCTACTCGGTGCTTGCTTGGAAGTTTATGGGGGGGTTTTTCGGTGTAAAAAGAAGTTTTCTTCCCACGCACATCGGACGTTAATGTTTTTGTCACTTTTTATGGAATCAAACTCAAAATAAGGTCAGTACTTCCATGCTTTAAACGCTGCACCTACACACCCTCTCTCCTGCACTCGATATATTATCCATTGTTGATCTGCACACAGCTGTTGTCACGAACGTTGCACTCGCTTACATCACTGTCATGAGACATTCTTGCAAAAAATCACGATATTAGTAATGCAGTAACGCAGCATTCCTGCAGGAAAGTAACGGTAATCTAATTACCGTTTTTGCAATAGTAATCCCTTACTTTACTCGTTACTTGAAAAAAGTAATCAGATTATCTCTGTTAGTAACATAGATATTGACTTTGCAGGTATTGCCTGATACAGACAGCAACTGGCAGTTAGATTTCAGACCCTCATCTAAAGACAGGTTTTCATCCGGCTCAAAAAGCTTTTTACCTTTAAGTCTGTGTTGGTGGAACAACTAACGCCGTGCATTTGTCCACTCGGTACAACAATAGCTTTGCGTCCTGATCTGACAGGATAAATAACTGTCTCACTACTGATGGTGGGAATAAGGTTCAACAGTGCTTCTGCTTTGCTTGATCATCAGAATCAGAATACTTTATTGATCCCTAGGGGAAATTCTTTTTCGTTACAGTGCTCCATTATAAACAACCATTAACAAAGACAGACAATACACT
>NW_005189422.1:5159-7355 GCF_000239375.1 Pundamilia nyererei
TCCTTGGTCTCTTGTGTTCTGGGGGCCTCTGGATGTCTGGAGTTTTGGTCTCCTCCATACCTGCTTCATGCCCTGGAGGACGGGGCTGTGGCTCCCCACACTCCCTAGCAGATCGTTACATGGAGAAACCTTTGGAATGCAAGCATGCTGATCCACACGGGTATGCACACAGGTGTACACATGGGTATTCACAGACGCGGCCTACAGCTTTCTTGGCTGCTGCCTCAAAGCACATTGTGCACTGTCTATCTTGCGTGCTGCACAATATCGTTTATTATTTAGTAATTATTGATATCTATTGCTAGATAGTTTATTGTGATGGTGCTTTTTTTTTTCTTATTATGTTGCTCTTTGTTGTTTGCTTTCTCTTCTGTTTTTTTTTCTCCATACAGGTGACCCAGGTGGTTTTTTTTTTGTTTGTTTGGGGGTTTTTTTTCTCTCTTCCCCCCCTTCTCACCGTCAACGCTATGCTCGCCAGGTGTTTCATTGGATTTGAGGTGTTACCTCCTTTGACAGTATCACAGTATCAGCTTAAAGCACTTGTTGCTGCTGAGTTTGCATCTTTTGCTGTGAAGTACAGCCAGACTTTTGACTGCTTCGCCTTGGGCATTTTTAATCTGCAGCTCTGCTCTAAAACATATGTACCTGGGCCCGCCTACTATCCTTGGAAAGGTAAAATGATTGGCTAGAATCTAAAGTGTATGACATCTCATTGGGAAAAAAAAGCACTGAAATAAAGCATCCAAATGTGTGCTGCATTTTGGTCTGGTTAGTACCATTTATCTCAGAGCCTGTACCCATCCCTACTAAAAACATCTCTAATATGTTCATCTCAGGCACAGAAGCTCCACCCACCTGTTGTTCAAACCATCTGTTGATCAGGTGCAGCCAATAAGAAGAAAGTTGTCTTAATGGGGGAGGGGTTAAAACACCTTGTTTCAGATAGAGGATGGATTATATTAACATCTATTTTGGACTAAAGTCATTTCAAACTGCACCGAGCAGGAGGACAGGAGGAGAATATTTACACTAAATCCAGTTGATTTTCAAAATAAAACAGCTTCTGCAGGAAAAATACTCTGAACACTGAAACACATCTGTTGAGATTTCAAACGGGAACAAAACTGGAATTTCAACATGCAGTTACAGTGCGAGCAGCGTGGAAGCTCTGTGATTTGTATCTGAGCTGGTTCCCAATAAAGTCTGAACTGGGACTGTGTGTGATTCAGAGAGGTGGAGATTGGAGGTCTTGATTGAACTACAAAGCTTGTAATCATGTTTCCTGTTGTTTGAACTGTGTGTGTTTGTGTTCAGACTCTAAACCAGAGCCAGACGTCGTCTACTCTTCACTGAAGTAGTCCACCAGTCCAACCACTGACATCCAGCTGCTGGTCTCTAACTGGTCCCCCCAGCACCTCAGACCAGGGGACATCCACATGTTAAAGATTTTTATATGTTTTATGACTTTTTTTTATCCCTGAATTAGACTCTGATGACCCAGAACTACTTACTGGAAGTCAGTTCATTGACTTGATGTTTGTTTGCCTTTGTTCCCACAGCAGTGAGCAGTTTGTCTTCAGGATTAATAAACTTTTGGTCTCAGATGTTTTCCTCCTGAGTTAGACAAAGGCGTCTGATGGAAAATTTGAGTTGTTCTGGTTTGGTTGTGGCTGACTGATAAACACTTGCCTTAATAGCAGAAGCAAATATTAAACCCCAACCACAGACTAAAAACAGCATGAGCATCATTCCCTCTGAGTTTCTGGCTTTCTTTCTAATTTATTCAGAAACCCATAATAATGATGTGAATCACCTGACACAGCAAAAACTGTCATTTTATCTATTTTTTTAATCAAAAAATTGGTTCTGGTACAGCAGCTACGATGAATATTTGCTATTCTTGTTGTTATGTCTACAAACTCTGAATTTTGCATTTCTGTTTACTGTTCTGAAACGTTTTCTGGATGTGAAAGTATGAGGTTCCAACAGTGTTCAGGCTGAGAATTATTGTCACGGTCTGGCTGGGGCAGACCGTATGTGTTGCAGGGAAGGACTCAAGCGCAGACCAAAACGTGGTGTGGATTAACAAAACAAGCCGTTTAATAAGGCAAGAAACAAGGGTACAAAATAATAGGGCATGGGTGAAAACTAAACAATAACCTAAACTGGGTGAACTAATAACAAAACATGAAAAAC
>NW_005189423.1:0-7351 GCF_000239375.1 Pundamilia nyererei
ACATATGTGTATATATATATATATAGGGCTCATAGAAGGCCACTTTAGAATGGTCCAATGTCCTTCTCTTAGCCATTCTTGGGTGTTTTAGATGTGTGTTTTGGGTCATTGTCCTGTTGCAAGACCCATGACCTGAAACTGGCCAGCACATTTATCTCTAGAATGCCATGAGAGTCTTGAGATTTCATTGTACCCTGCACAGATTCAATACACTGTGTGCCGGATGCAGCAAACCAGCCCCAGAACATAACATAGCCTCCTCCATGTTTCACAGTAGGGACAGTGTTCTTTTCTAGATATGCTTCTAATACTAACACTACTGCCAAAAATAATAATAAAAAAATAATAATAAAATTAATAATAATGAAGTTTTTTCTGCTGTGTCATGGTGAGATGAGACCAAGAAACTGGGATGGCAGCCAGTTTATGTTTATATGTTACTATAAAACCGGTGAGTTGCAATTCATCATCCATTATAACTCTGTAAACCTGACTCTGTGTAAAAGTACATTTCTATCAGTTGGTGCACAAAAATGGCCGTTTAAAGTTTTAATTGTTAAAACAGGGTTTCTGTATACAATATAATAACAATGTTTGGTGTAGTTTTTTATTTTACAAAAAAACCCCAAAAAACAAAAAAAACAAAACCTTTCATGATTAAAAATTCAACTTCCTCAGAAGTTCTTAATTTGCGAGTCACAATTCTGGTATAAAGTATTACCAAATCACGCCTTCTTTCCTTCTTGGTTGTTGAGCTATGAAATGCTGATGACCTTCACAAGTTTTCCATTTGTCCAAAATGGAAGGACTCATCCTAAAAAAGCATTTCCCCCTGAAAGTTAAATGTCTCTTTGCTGCTGTATAGAGCATGACTGGGGAATTATTGATTCTTCCCATATTGTCTCTAATCTTAGCGAGGAAATCCTTAACAGAGGCCGAATGGTCACAAATACTTAATATTATACAGAATGTTACAAATTAATTAGCTCACTCACTTCAGTTTTTATTGTGGCAGTCATGTCAAGGTAGTTGTCCCCGGCAGAATTTGTTTCCCCTGCGTTGAGAGCACAGGCTTGGTTGTCCAAATCACAGACAAACAATATAAACACCAAAAAAATTGCTTCTTTTACATGCCTGAATGTGCACAAAATAGGTTTAAATGTTACACAAATTTCTTCAAGTCATAGGTTGTTCCATATTATGTCACTTTTTGCTTGATGCAATGTGCATAAAGTTAAAAGATTAAAAATAATAAAACCAATTTTTAAAAGAGGATTTTTCAAGTGATCCAATGTTAGATGGATTATGCAGAAAAAAAATCTAATTGGGCTGAAAGGTCTATTGCTTTATAACGTATTCAGGTTGTGTATCATGTTTTTAAAATGAAATAATTACTTTTAAAAATACGTAATCAGTAAAGTAACTGGATAACCTTCTTGGAGAAGTAATAGTAACTACTTACTCTTTTCAAGTAATTTGGTTGGAATGGAGGCGGAGTCAACTGGATCCGTTCTCCCTACCTGGTGAGCGCTCACGACGCAGAGGAAACTAATTCTGTCAGGGATATCTATCTTGGCACGTCCCTCTCTTCATACTTTTGGTGCGTGAGCTGGTTACAACTGTCTGTGATGGAGCGCTGGCGGGGCAGAGTGGCTCTGGTGACCGGAGCCTCGGTCGGGATCGGGGCGGCTGTAGCGGTAGAGCTGGTCCGGCTCAGTATGAAAGTGGTGGGCTGCGCCAGGGACGTGGGGAAATTACAGGTTTGCTCTGAAATAACAAACTTGATTTCAGAAGAGAAACACTTAATGTAAAACTCTAATGCAAAGGACTTTTTAATGTTATGCAAATATGCAGTTATGTAGCTCTGTCAAGTGGACATCATTTAATGGCTGTCAAGCGACAGACTTTTTGTTTTACAATAAATCATTTATGCTGTACATATTGGTCAATATGCATGGGTTAAAATGAGCTGCACAATACCAGATATAAGTAGTGTACTATGCAGCATAATAAACAAAATTATAAACAGTATGTTGGCAGTATAGGAGACAGAAGTCAGATATGATATCTTACATACATAAAAAAAAAACAGTTAAAAACTTTACTGTTTAAACAAGCTTTCTGTTGACCAATGCTTTTTACATTTTTATATTTTTAATTTACATTTAAACTCTATATTGTGTATACTGTGCATTTTGCTATTTATCGTATCTGTGTGCAGCGCTTTGTGACTACCTGTCTATGAAAAGGGCTTAATAAATAAACTTTACTTACTTACTTTACTTACTTACATACTGATGAGTTGTGTAAATCCACAAAGAGCAGTAAACCTCGGGTCAACAGCCACAGCACAGGTCAGCTGATCACAGCCTGTAGAGAAAAAATCTGCTGGATCTCTCAATAGAGCCTATTGTGACTCTTGATTCATTTCCTCACACTCTTATAACCACTACAGTGATCCTACGGTTCTCACATCTGCAAATCCCATTTTAGCCCCTGACTATACTCATATATTCATTATTTTCATTCCCATGTCTAATTTTGCTATTATGTTGAAGTTGTACAAGGTTATGTTTCCTTTGCAAAATAATTGAAATGTCCCTATCTTCTTACTTTTATGCTTTGAATTCATTTCAGAGCCTGGAATTTTTCTCTTTTATCTTAGTAAAGGAGTTTAATCGATAATTCAACTTTTACCAGAGTATTTTTACCACAAGAATCTGAATGCGATGGTGACTCATCTTTTGCTTTTTGTTTTCAGAAACTGGCAGCAGAGTGTCAGAGCGCCGGCCACCCTGGTGTTTTGGTGCCTTTCAAGTGTGACTTGACCAAAGAGGAGGAGATTCTGTCCATGTTCGCCACGATCAAAGAACAGCACAAAGGCGTGGACGTCTGCATCAACAACGCTGGCTTGGCTCATGCAGAGGCGCTGTTAAATGGCAAAGCCAGTGGCTGGAAAAACATGTGGGATGTAAGCGTTATTTTAGAAAAAAAATTGTCCTGGTTGGTATGCAGTAATATGTTGTTGTGTACTACATATTAAAGTATTTAAAGGAATGGTTAATTGTAGGGATGCACCGATACCACTTTTTTGGAAACGAGTACGAGTACGAGTACGCGTACTTGCATTTCAGTACTTGATGATACCGATACCGAGTACTTAATAAAAACATGTTTTAAATTTGCAGGTAACAGCTTTAGTCCTATAATTTAACAAAAAACAAACAAACAAGGGACTAGTTTGGAATTAAGAACATTTATTTAAAATGAAAAGCATCTTGTATGCAACATATTACAGAATAAATAATTATAAAAAAACAAAATTTAATTTTAAATTTGTTCGTCCGTTTCTCTGTTTAGAAGTCTCACTAGCACAGTCACAGCTGGGATGACATCAGAGGCTAGTGCGTCGTAGCTGCTCACTTTTTTAGTTAGTTCCTCAAAGGGGGCGAGGATGGCAACAGTCGTCTCCATAAGAGCCCATTGGTGAGCGGTGAGATAGTCAGGGAGTTCGTGCTCGGACACATACACGCCCAGCACTCGCTTTTGCTCAATGAGGGACTGGAGCATGCTGTTCCAGCGCATCTGTACGTCCTGCTGCAGTCTCGTTATTGGCTGGTTGAGCTGTCCCTGAATGTCCTCGAGGCGGGAGTAGGCTAAGGCGGAATGTTTAAAATGCCCAACTATTTTCCGTCCCACTGCTTGTACTCGTTGTTGTGTTGGGATTTTAGGTGTTTGATTAAATTGCTTGTGTTAAATGCGCTACCTTTAGAGCCTCCTCTGGACAATTTCGCTGAGCACAATTTGGAGTCCGCCTTTGTTTTCGAGTCTTCATTCACTTTGAAATACTTCCACACAGCTGACATGTCTCGCCTCGCTTTCTCCCCGCTCTGAGAAGCAGCCGGGGCCTGGGGGCGGGCACTCGACGCCTGTGATTAACCCCTTACATGCCGCTCAAACATAGACAGGTCTCAGACCGTGGTATCGGTCCTCGGTATCGGGGGACTTTTAACGAGTACAAGTACTTTAGAAAATGTGGTATCGAGGCCAATACCCGATACCAGTATCGGTGCATCCCTAGTTAATTGGAAATACTAAAACTGCCCATAGGTGTAAATGCGGAGCGAATGTGTAGTGTGAATGATTGTCTCTGTCTGTGTGTTAGCCCTGCGACAGACTGGCGACCTGTCCAGGGTGTACCCTGCCTCTTGCCCTAAGACAGCTGGGATAGGCTCCAGCGCCCCCTGTGACCCTGAAAGAAGATAAGCGGAAGTGAATGGATGGATGGATGATTCCAAAAATGTTCTTTACTGTTTATTTCACTGCTGGTTTCTTACAGGTGAACGTTCTTGCACTGTGTATCTGTGCACGTGAAGCTTATCAGTCAATGAAAGAGAGAAATGTGGACGATGGGCACATCATAAACATAAACAGGTGCAGTTTTATTTTACTGATGGACAGTGATGGGTATGCTTGTTAAGTTTATTGATTTAATCATTCATTCATTCTTTTGGCAACTCTGCACAATGGACTTTTTTCACAGCACACATTTGATCTCCCCATTTAAGAACCTCACTATAGCCAATAAAGCCAATTAAAAATGTCAATAACAGTATCCTAAAACCATAAGGGACATCTTAATATCACTTTCATTGGACAGCTATCAGTTCAGAACTAAAAGCTTTTGAGTTTACTGTGAAAATCATCAAAGAAAAAATGCAGGCCAACCAAATCAAATTAATACATAAATAAGTAATAATTCCGAGCTTCTCTTGGTAGGCACTAAATCAACATTATCCAGAACCAACAGTTTCTCTGTTACTATCAATAACTCGCCGGTCTTCGTTTCTTCCTCTGTGAAAAGCTTGGGTGTCATCCTCGACAGTACTCTCTCTTTCAATTCACACATTAACAATGTCACTCGGTTTGCATATTTTCAATTGCGCAACATTAATCGTCTCCGTCCTTTTCTCACCACACGTGCCGCTGCCATTCTTGTCCATAGCCTTGTTACTTCCCGGATTGATTATTGTAATTCACTTCTTTTTGGTCTTACTCAAAAATCCATCCACAACGCATCCAGAACTCTGCTGCTCGTATTATCACCAGGACCCCATCTATCCACCACATCACTCCTGTCCTGCAGCAGCTTCATTGGCTCCCGGTCAAATATCATATCAATTTCAAAATACTCTTGTACACATTTAAGGCTATTAATTATCTCTCTTCTCCATATCTCTCTTATCTGGTTCAGATCACCGCCCCATCTCGATGTCTGAGATCTACTTCTTCCCTTTCTCTCTCTGTCCCCTCCCCCCGTCTTGCCACCATGGGGAGCAGGGCTTTCAGCTGCTCTGCTCCTCGACTCTGGAATTCCCTACCTCCTGATTTAAGAAATATCTCTTCCTTCTCTCTTTTTAAGTCCCACCTCAAAACTCACTTGTTCAAAATAGCTTTTCCCACATAACCTCTCCACTCTGCTATTTTAAATTTGTTTTATGTCTTATGCTTTTATGATTGTGTAAACATCTTGCTTTTATGTTGCTTTTCTTATTCTACCATGTACAGTGTCCTTGAGTGTTCTGAAAGGCGCTTTCAAATAAAATGTATTATTAGTAGTAGTAGTATTATAACTAAGTGATTATAAATTATATAGAAACTGTTAAGTTACAGCACAACAGCACGGTGATGCATTGGTTAACACTGTTATCTCACAACTTCTGGGTTCAAATCCAGCATCTGGCCAGTGTCTTTCTCTGTGTAGTTTGCATGTTCTCCCTGTGTCTGCAGGAGTTCTCACTTTCCCACATAGTCCAAAGACATGCAGTTAGTTGGGTTAGTTTAGTTGAATCGCGTCTGTGTCTCTGTGTTAGCCCTGTGACAGACTTGGAACCTGTCCAGGCTGTACCCGAGGCTCCAGAACCCCAAATTAGATAAGCAGACAAAAAGAGAGGGATGTTAAACTATATAGTAACTGTTGCCGTTGTTGTTGTAACACTAAGGCCTGAGATCAAATCAGAATATGTTGGTAAACGCTGATTTGATTAGCAGCTTGTAAATAGCCTTCTGTTGCAGTGTGTGCGGTCATCAAGTGTTTCCTAATGCTGACGGACATTTCTACACCTGTACCAAGTATGCTGTAACTGCGCTGACTGAGGGCCTGAGGCAGGAGCTGCGTGTAGAAAACACTCATATCCGGGCCACAGTAAGCCTTTGAAAGACACTGTAACCAGCTCCAAAGTACCTTTAACACTAATGTCAGCTGTTATGAGATGCACGCAGAGTACTTCTTGAAGAATCCTTATTAATAATGTCATTTTGCAGAGCATTTCTCCTAGCTTTGTGGAGACAGAATTTGTGTCACGCCTCTACAGAGATAATTCTGATAAAGCAGCTGCTGTATACACTGATTATAAGGTAAAATTATTATTCCTTCAATTCCTACAATTCCTACAGTATTGCTGATGTGATTATTCAGCTAAAATGTCATTAAGCACTTTTCACTTCTATGATAGTCTCTGGAAGCAAAAGACCTCGTCAGTGCCATCACATACGTGCTCAGTGCCCCTCCTCATGTTCAGGTTTGAGATTGTCTCATATTTTCATTGTTTTTGTGACCTTTTGAATGTTTGTCTTTTGCATTTTAAATATCAGCAGTTTAGTCATAAGATAACATTCATCTATCTTTTCTTTCAGATTGGGGAGATTTTGCTTGAAGGTCTGTAGCAGGTGTCATGCAACTTGGCCGTGAGACCCATCCCAATCTTTACATCAAAGTAGTGTGACCGGCTCTCCTTACTTCTCAACACTGTCAGATTGTAATCAATTCACAGAAGGATAAAATAAAGGAAACGCATCCAGCTGTTTTCTGTCTAATTGTCTTCTTATCAAAGGCCCCTGTGGTACCTTTTTACAAGCGTCCTACTGGCCAGCAAGGAATGCCCATGAAAACACTTTGATTAATGACAGCTTCCTTCTTATTGTAACAGATCTCAGTTGCTGGATAGTATTTAAGCTCTAAGAGTATTTTTACTGTTGAGCAGGTGTTCATTTCATCTGGTTAGAACCTTCGATGAGGATGTCAGTTAGACATACACAGAGTGTATGTTCTCATCCCTGAGGAGAAACTATTGCATCTTTCATTTGTAGCCTCCTTTCAAAACAGTCTGTGAAACATTTTTTCCATTTCAGTGAGAAGTTGCAGGATGTGACCATAATGTACTGGAAAATTTTACTGACCTTATGTACTTATGAAAACACTCTATAACATTTTACTGATAATTTTCGCTAATTAATAAAACTTTCAGGAAAATTTGTTTCATTGCAGTGTTCTTGTTGCACTAAAGGATAT
>NW_005189424.1:0-2194 GCF_000239375.1 Pundamilia nyererei
AGAGTCCTAAGCTATTGGAAATTGGTCTAGAGAGTGATGCATCTTCAGCTTGTGATGGAGAGGGACAGTGGGAGTGAGGGGAATGATAACCACAGCAATATTAGTGATCATGATCACTGTCTGTTATTTAATGCATTTATTAGATTTGATTTTAAATTTTAGAAAAAAATGACATTCAAGATTAGAAAGAAAATTGAAGCCATTCATGGGCCCATTATGTAAGGTGTTGCTACTGAGCTAACAAAAACTGACATTTCTAATTGAATTTCTGCTGTTTGCAAGTCAATTCTACTTTCACTGCAAAAATATCAGCTGCTCTTCAACTTCTTGCTTTTTGCTATTTTTGTACTAAACTAAAATATTAGACTTTACACTTTTACACTCAGCTCTACCCTTTTTATGTGCAATATTTTGGTCTCTGTGAAATATCCTGGCAGATGTGAAATAAGTAATTACCAATTACCACACCATAGGCAAAAAAAAAGACAATGAATGCTAGTCACTGAATATTATTGATCAAAAAAAGAAAGTAATTGGGTTTAATATAAAGTTAATTTTGAAACTGAATGCATGTCTGAAATTGTACTTCATGCGGCATTTTACTATTCTGAGCTGTCTGAGATACAGTAGCTTTAAAATTATATTCTATGTGGTTTTCATTTGAGGCGTATGTTTTGAAGGCTCAAATTATCACTCACATCTATACATTTATAAATATTACATACAGCTCTACCAAAGCTACAGACAACACCACCTGAGAAAAAAAAGCAACCCGTTTATTCAAAGAAGTAATTTTGTTCTACTGTTCAGTAAAATATCTCCTGTCTTTCTTATAACAACATATGTTGCTCTACCTGAATCCACTGTGCCGGCCTCTATGAAGTTTAAAGAAATACATTTCAAAAATTTTTTATTTTGTTGTTGTTGTTTTAAAACACATTAAACAGGTATAGAGGATTTCTTAGTTCAAGCCCAGTAGTTTATGACATTCAACTGTATTAAAAAACGTTGGATGAGAAAATCTTACAATGCATCTGCCTGATAGACTCATTTTCCATCTGATAATAATAACATTAATAATAATTTTCATTACCTCTTTTCCAGCAATCTTTTCCAAAGTGATGCAGTCCCACTACCACCAACAGAGCACTGACTAAAATGGTGACAATGATCCAAGGTGTGGCAGCAGAGGAGGAATGGCATGCCTCTTTGTGACTGTGTGGATTGACTGTATACTTTGTAGTTTGAGTGACTAAATGATGGTCTGAAAAAACAGAAAGGCTTACATGAAAAAATAATGGTAAACCATCATTTTAGCTCTTGCATAACAACATGGAGAAGAATCTTGCAAAAAAAATAGAATAGAATAGAATAGAATAGAATAGAATAGCCCTTTATTGTCAAAATTATGGGTGTAATCTGCAATTTAGTTTTAGCATTCAAAAATGCTAATACAAAGAGATTTACCAGCTTTGAAAAGCATCAGCTGTCATTCAGATCACCTTCATTTAAAACATCTCAGTGTCTCACCTGTGACTTTCAGCCAGCTCTCTGGAGATTCTCCAACTCCTGAGATGCTACACTTGTAAAATCCTTCATCTGATTCTGAAACTCTGTGGATGGTCATGTTTCCTGTGGAGCTTCTATGGATCTGACGTCCATCTTTGTAGAAATCAGCTTTGAAGTTGGAGGAAGCTGTTTTGTTTCTGCAGTTCAGAGTCACAGTTTCTTCCATTAACACAGGAACAGCAGGACTCTCCAGGATCACAGGACCAGCTAAATGAAATGCATTTGATAATTAAATACATGAAATTACATTTAATTACAATTTATTATAAAAAATCTGTTGTTGTTGTTTGTTTTTTTTCCAAAAGTACCAGTGACAGAGAGGTTGATAATGTTACTTCTTTTTCCTCCCTGATACCAGTACTCTCCACTGTCGTCTGTATAAACAATTTTAAAGGTGCAGGATGATCCTGTTGGTGTCCTCTTGTTAGCTTTACTACATGATTCTACTTTTCCTTTGAATTTATGCACAACTGCACAATAATCGACTCCTTCACAGTGAAATGTTAGTGATTCATATTCAAGGAACTGCAATCTGTTTGGAACAACACGAAGAGAAACTGCATCTGAAACAAAGAAAAATCAAAGACTCAGTTTAGAGATTTACTGCTAAAATGGGTATACTGCA
>NW_005189424.1:2862-4503 GCF_000239375.1 Pundamilia nyererei
TGTAGGCAGGGACATTACTGGATATTCTTGTGTAATTGCTACAGAATAATTTATGTTATACTTTGTTATTGCTACAGAAGAATATTTATTTTATTATTTTACATTTACAATTCCTTTCCTGGGGACCCCATTGAAGTGGATCTCTTAAGATCTCACTGTTGGGTTTGTAAGGCCATGTTACTCCTAAATTTTTATCTCGTTTAAAAAGAAAAAAATATAACAAAGTTCTAAGCTAATCGACCTCAGTGTTCTCCTTTTTTAAAAACAAGAATCGATCGGAGAATCAATAAAGAATCGAAAATGGAATCAGAATCGTGAAAATCTAATCTCATAACTAGTCCACAAAAATACAACAGCCTAATTTTCTATATAAAACTGTCAGCATGAATAACTTAAAGCTTTTGGTTTTGTGGAAATAGAGAAAATACTCACACAGTCTGATGCAGAGAGCTGTGACCTCCATGTTGTCTTGCTGAAGCGTAACAGTACTCAGCAGGGGTGTGTTTGTCCTACTAAAAGTATTTTAATATTAATTATAATGTTTTAGGGATTAGTGCAATTATCTAGTTTTACAAAAACTGATTCCAAAGAAGCTGAGTGTCTTTTGTGTCAAGTCAAGCCTCACTGTTTCAGTTCACTGTCAGTGGGCGGAGCAACAACCAGTTCATACTAATGCTGTGTTTGATGCAGCTTGTAGACTGGTTCATGTTTCCTGTGCTCAATTTGGTGAACTGTGCTGAGAAATGTCACAAATGTAAATTTAAACCTCCTCTAGAAGTACTCAGGGCACTAAGGGAATCGTCAAAGTCATTGAAGCTATTTTCAGTCACAAGACAGTTAATATTGCAACAGATAAATAGTTATCTATGCATGTTAATACATATCTGCTTAAGATTTGTTAACCATCACTTTAATATATTGTGACTACAGTTTCAAAGATTTATTTAATTTTAAACAGGCTTAAGGAGACACAGATGTTGCATGTTGGGAATGGTAAAAAATGGAAGTAAAAAAATTAATATCTTAATCCTTAAGATAATAAGATCAAATGTGGAAATAAATGTATTGGGGTCTTAGAGACACAATGGCTCACCTGTCAAAACTCTATTGAAAGACAAGCCCAACTTTGCCAGATGTACAACAATATGGAGATTTAAAAAGTTAAGCATGAAAAAATAATCTAATATCTAATATACCCACCGTGAAAAACACACTATCACATAAGAAACATAACTATAAACACGTTGTGGTTTCTTTATTAGGTGTCATATATGCATTTATTTTAGTGTGTAGTGTAAG
Organism: Pundamilia nyererei; assembly: GCF_000239375.1. Taxonomy (NCBI): domain Eukaryota; kingdom Metazoa; phylum Chordata; class Actinopteri; order Cichliformes; family Cichlidae; genus Pundamilia; species Pundamilia nyererei. The sequence continues at coordinate 4,162 of NW_005189424.1, forward strand.
CCACAGTGTATGGAAGCTTTACGTTGCAGTAGGCTGTTGAGGGTGGAAGGGAGTGACCAATTTTCCTTGTGTTGTTCTTACAACTGATTGATGCTGTGTCACGGTTCTGGGTCATTTTGAACCAGCATTTTCAGTTTCTTATATTCCTTTGTATTATGGTTTGTATTCTGATGCTTTTGTTATGCTTTGTTGTTTATTATTATAAACCTATCTTTCAGTTTATTCTGGTTTAGGGTTTAGTTCTTAGGTTTTGTTCTTATGCCCCCATGTTTAGTTTAGGTTTAGTCTGGTGCTAAGTCTTTTCTGCCTGTGTTCCCTCTGTGTAAAGTCCGTGTTTCCTAG
>NW_005189424.1:6594-7347 GCF_000239375.1 Pundamilia nyererei
TCTTAAACAACTCAAACTCAAGTTATCACCTCATGTCACTCATGGGCCCTACACACACTCACATTCACACTTGTTACAGGCCTGTTTTTCGCTGTGTGATGGCCAAACACCTCTTCTCCCCGGTAAGAGCCCAAACAGTCTGACTTGCAGTTCAGTTGCTTCATAAATTGCTGTTCACAAGTCATAAACTGAATCAATTCTCAGCTCCCTGAAGACACCACGCTGCCTCTGCTACAGCATGTTAGCCAGTCATGTTAGCCAGTCATTTTCTTTGTCAGCTTTCCGACAAAGAAAATCTGGCTTCAGATCAATGATGAAGCAGCATTACAAGAGCAAACAAGGAAGCAGTGTGGACTTTTGTCTTTCAGCAAGAATTTTCATACTTAATCACTGCAGGTTTTGGACTTTTGATCACACATACTGATGCATGGCAATATAATACAAGATAAATCACTGAAATGCAACAAATGCAGGTTCTATAAACAGCTTGGAGTTTTATACACTGGTGTTCCCTGTAAACACCAGTGTATAACATGTATGTGTTTGATATGAGCTTTGTACTCTGTAAGCAATTATTAAAGTACATAAAATCTTTGTTTTCTGTATTTATTAATTGAAGCATTTAAAATGCAGTGAGACACATTTCAGTACATAGAAAATCATAGGTCACAACAAACACACTACAAAGTTCTTTCATAGACAAGTAGAAATATTGCGATGACTTTGCAGATGTTTTTCAGAATTATGATGGGG
>NW_005189425.1:0-1126 GCF_000239375.1 Pundamilia nyererei
TATATGAGGCAGTAAACAAATTAAAGGTTTTCAAACACATTCATCTCCACAAAAATGTGATAAATGTTTGACAGAAATAATGAAAAGAAACTCTGATCCTTCTTTAAAAGTTTTTTTCTGTTATTGCAGTCGAGGTGATCACAACTTCTACAATCATCTTGAGCAGGGACGTGGCTAAATACTAATATGTGAGAACCGGTCAATATTAACCCTTTCCTGACCAAGTATTATACAGACTGCCTTATTTGGTCATTTTGGCTGTAAAAGGGTCAGAAATCATACTATAAGTGAATGTTTTTGCCCCTTTTCTCAAAATGAACTCCACTTTCAATATCTGTCATTTTACATTATTGTATTGTTATTACAATGGAACAACAGTTTAAAGTGGAAATAAACGGACTCTGTTTTTTCAGATTTTTAGTTAATTAGAAACTGATATTCAGCAGGAACAAAATGTAACACGACATCAACGTTAAATATGAATTATAATAAATATGTACAAAAAAGTTTTTTAGCCTGGGCCGCTCAGGTTTTTAAATCTCCAGGCCTTTTTGGGGGGCATTGCCACTTCTCCACACCTGCGTCTCTGCTCCGTGCGTCATCAATTCTTAGTTGTGATTGGACCATTGTTACTCGTGCTTTCTAATGATGCACCATAAAGTTTCGTAAAGCACAACTTCTCATCTTCCAGTAACCGTCTGAAATGTCTCTCTTGCCCAACTGGTCGAAGAGCTACAGTGGTGCAAATCACCCATGGTAACACCTAAGAGGAATTGACTTTTCTTTTTTCAGACAGCAGTAGCTTGTGAACAGTTTGTGCTACCATAATACACCAAATATCTCCGTAACGCGCAGCTTTTCTTCTTTTCAAAACCGTTCATATTATGTCTCTAACATACACAATGACGGAGTTACAGTCATTTAAAGAGCGCATGTAAAATGGGCCCACCAGTGGATAAACAGAGTGCACTGATATGAATGGCAGCATTTTAGAGGATTCATTGTAAACATGGCTGAACAGGATGGTGACACTACTTTGATGTGACGGACTACAAATCTCTTCTCCACTCATGACTCTGTGCTGAGTCTGCATAATAAAGGAGGGTTTGTATGAAGTAGAAACTTT
>NW_005189425.1:2535-4317 GCF_000239375.1 Pundamilia nyererei
TTTACTTAATGACCTGATCCAGTTACCAGTGTCACTAAGATAAATCTGCCAAAGCCATGACATTGATTCACCTCACACAGGTACAGACAAGAGTCATCAGTCCTGATTCTGGACAGACTCTGAGCCTCAGTTCCTTCATGAACACAATACAGGACTGGGAGTTCAAGTATTATATGAGTTCCTTCTACTGCAATGTCAGGTTGTGGTTCTCTTGATAGTTTCAAAATTCTTCGTGCTACTTCCTGAAAAGGGGCGTGTCTTCCTGTGTTTGTCAGGGCGGCCGGTAACGTTTCTGCTCAGCTGGACCGTTACATTCTGCACCGTTAACTGGAGGTAAAGTTGAACACTGTAAACCTTCATGCTAATCGCCTGCACTCATATCGTTTTACTGTTTCTTAGTTTTTTCTCTATTTTTCTTTTCTCTCTTGCTGTGATTTTGTTTATAGTTACAGTGACATGTAACGTCAAATATTCTAAAACATGAGTTTGTTTCCCTTTTTGCCATAAAATTAGCATTCTCTGAGTTTGTTCAAAACTACCCTCTCAGCTTGTTCGTGGCAAAGGTGTCCACCAACAGATTGGATCTGTAATTTTTATTATCTTTATGTTTTTTGTCATTTTTTCTGCATGAAGCTTTTAACTAACTTCAGTTCTTTTCATAAATATAAAATAGTTGTTACTTTTTACATTTTTAACCCTTTAAACACCAGTTTGTTTGTTCACTGCACCAGTTGGGAGACAAAACTCAAATCACACAATGTTATCTGCAGTGTTACTGGAATTTCTTGTATTAATAATAGCAGAGTCTGGGACATGTGATTGATTCACAGCAACATTGATTATACAGCATTGTTATTTTTGCACAGGGAGAGCAAAAACAGAAAAACTCCCTCTCAGCTTGTTCGTGGCCAAAAATGGCCACCCCTTCTGTCATGCTCCTGGGTCATTGACCCAGCGTTTTGTGTTTGCTTTTGGTTTCATCTTGTGTTAGGTGTTTATTCTGATTTTATATTAGTTCTTTGGGTTTGGTTGTCGTGTTTGTCGTGTTTATCGTCCCTACCTGTGTCTTCCCTCCGTGCTCTGTTCGTGTGCCCAAGTTTTGTGTTGTAAAACAGTCGGTGTGTTTCCTGTTTTACTTTGTAGGTCTGCTTCTCGTTATGTCCATTAGTTTCAGCTGTGTCCACCCTTGCGTGTCATCTCCTCGTTACCTGGTGTGTATTTATAGTGTGTGTTTGCCTCTGCTCGTCTGCATTTCTCGGTGTAACGCTGTGTACTTCAGTGTGTCCCATGTCAAGGTCTGTTCTTTAGTTTCCTCCAGTTTAGGTGTCGGTTATCTCCCCACCCTTCTTTCCTGTTTTTGTCACGTCTGTAAAGATATGGGGCGCCGTTTGTAAAGTGAAACATGCTGAAATTAACGGCAACATTTTTCCACATTAAGCTCAAGACCTTACAAAAACATACTTTTTCGAGTAATTTTTTTACAACATTTAGTAAAATATTTGTAACTTTTTATCAAATGCTAAATCTTAAATCTAAATGTTAAATGTTAAATCTAAATGTTAAATCTAAATGTTAAATATTAAATCTAAATATTATATTTAAATCTATATGTTAAATGTTAAATCTAAATGTTAAATCTAAATGCTAAATGTTAAATGTTAAACCTAAATGTTTAGGCTAATATGCAAATTTATTGTACGGATCAACGGAAATACCAAAATAAAAGCTTCCCGAAAACCTCCGGTGCAAAATTGTGTATGTTCTCCTCTTCACTTCTCCCCG
>NW_005189425.1:4923-6021 GCF_000239375.1 Pundamilia nyererei
ATTTAGATTTAACATTTAACATTTAGCATTTAGATTTAACATTTAGATTTAGATTTAACATTTAACATTTAACATTTAGATTTAACATTTAACATTTAGATTTAAATATAATATTTAGATTTAACATTTAACATTTAGATTGAATATTTAACATTTAGATTTAACATTTAAAATTCTGTTTTAAATATTAAAAGTTACAAATATTTTACTAAATGTTGTAAAAAAATGACTTGTTTTGAGCTAAATGTGAAAAAATGTTGCCGTTAATTTCAGCATGTTTCACTTTACAAACGGCGCCCCATATAAAGAAGGGTGGGGGATTCAAGATGGCGCCGTAGAGTAGACATTGTGGCTGAGTGAGCTCCAGTGGTATTTTGTTAATATTTATCTCATATCTTTATATTTGAACAGTGTCAAGTACAGATTTTCTAAAGAGGAGTGTTCTGACATAAGTCTGGACAGTTACTGTCACGGTCCTGGGTCTTATGACCCAGTGTTTTGAGTTTCAGTTCATTTGTTACCATGCCTAGGTGATTCTAGTTCTTATTACAGTTTTTTCTGATTGCTTAAGCACATTTTTTGTAACTATTGGCTAATTTTGCAAAACTCTTCACACAAATAAGAAAACCTGTCACCCAATAATCAAAACATTGTAGTTCTCTTGCAAAAGCAAACACAGCTAGATGAACTCTTCACACCTTCGTAAAAAAGACACTACTCGGTAACTTGTCTAGCAGTTGGTGACTTCATATGATTTGATTTCTTTTTTACATGCTACGTGACATTTGAATTGTGTTTTTTTTTTTCATGTATACTTGCAGGTTTGCATTACATTATATGTTTGTATATGTAGGGAAACTTAGTTCATAAATCAAGTTATAACCGCTGGGAGCAAAATTAGTTTTTTGTTTATTCTATGTCCGGATCTCAGGGAACTACAGCCTCATTTATTTATTGCTTACAGGTCAGTTTCTCATTTTTTATGAGGCCTGTACAGAGAGCGTGAGGTGGAAGAGGTTTAAATGCCCTGTAGATTTGGTAGCAGGGACAACCCCCAAGGTATTTGTGTTTTTGTTTGTTTTGTTTTGTTTTTGGGTT
>NW_005189425.1:6041-7359 GCF_000239375.1 Pundamilia nyererei
CCCCCCCCCCCTGTATTATGGAGTCTCAGGAGTATGCCTTTAGTAAGTCATATATCCATATAGAAGGTAAGCTTAAATAATATAGCAAGTAATAAGTTGCGTTTGTGTACATGGAATGTAAAAGGGGTCCATAATCCTATTAAAAGGAGAAAAATACTCACCTTTCTGAAAAAAAAAAACACATTGATATTGCACTTTTGCAAGAAACACATCTAGATGATGCAGAACACCTTAAATTACAGCAAGGTGGAATTGGACAGGTATTTTTCTCTTCATTCACCTCAAGAAGCAGAGGAGTGGCAATCCTTGTGAGGAAAAGCCTCCCTTGTTATTGCACTTAGTCTTATCGTGTGAGATTGGTAGTATTATAATCTCAGACCATGCCAATGTAATGCTGGATCTCTCTCTCAAAAATATGGTAAACAGAGCAAAATACTGAAGGTAAAATACAACTATTTTAAAGGACCATACATTTATATCTTACTTCAACACTGAGTTTAGATATTTCTTGTCCATCAATCTGCAGTCAACAAATGACTCCGCCCTACTGTGGGAAACTATTAAACCGTACACTAGAGGGATTCTTATTTCTTACTCAACCAGTAAGCGGCAGCAGAAATTGAGGAAGCAGAATCAGTTAATGACAGAACTGAAAACAAAAGAAAGGACTTATGCTGACTCCCCAACCTCAGCTTTACTGCAAGAGATATCTGCAGTCAGATCAACTTTAGAAAGCCTTTTTACGCAAGATGAAGAGCTTAACCTTAAGTTTACTAGACAAAGATTTTATGAACATGGAAACAAACCTGGAAAATACTTGGCATATCTTACTAAGAAAAGATCTGAAACACGATTTATTACAGTTATTTGTGATGCTCAGAATGAGCGCGTATATGATAGTAAAGCCATAAATAGCATCTTCAAAGAATTTTATTGTAGACTATATACATCTGAACAACCAGTTGACACACTGGAATTAATGGAGGATTTCTTCTCCAGGCTTAGTCTGCCTACCATAACAAATAAACAACAGACCACCCTTAATGCTCCCATTTCTAGTGAGGAAGTACTAAACACTATAAAAACTTTAAAGAACGGAAAAGCCCCAGGACCTGATGGTTTTTGTAGTGAATTTTATAAAGAATTTAGTGAGCTGTTAAGAGACCCATTACTTAATATGTTTAATTATTCGTTCTTGCATAATAGATTACCTCAGACTCTAAGGGAAGCTAATATTTCTCTTATTTTGAAGAAGGGGAAGTGCGCAGAGTCTTGTTCCTCTTATAGACCGATAGCTCTTCTAAATGTGGACCGGAAG
>NW_005189426.1:0-4467 GCF_000239375.1 Pundamilia nyererei
CCTTTGTGGTGTATCATTTTCAGTTTCCCACTGGCACCGGCGCACTTCTACACGTGTGCTGTGTGTGTACTGTAGCTGCCAGCTGATTTATTATTAACTGAGGGTATTAAAAATAGATAGGAGGAGGGATCGTGTGAAGGCCAGTGAGGAACAAGTTCCAAGTGTGTCACTGATGTTGAGTTTCTGTTTTAAATTTGTCTCGCTTGAATTTCAGTTTAAAAATTTTTTTTTGTTCCTTTGGGATTGTTTTATTTAAAGACATGCACTTCTAACATGCTAAGAAACACAACTACACAAGAGCCATAAAGTCAGCAATAGTTATGTCCTAATCTACTATTATCAAGGCTGTATGTCTTTTTACTAGGAAAATAAGATGTTTTAGGGGTAACATATTTCTATCTTTCTGTTCTTATTTTAACTGATTATTTAAGTGAACACCTGGTTGAACACATCATTAAAGGTACTTGAAACTGTAAAATGCTGTGCCAGGTAGGTTTGGGTAGAATTTTTCCCTTAATAGAGTTAATTTGCTGTAATAAATGAAATCGTTGTTTAAAAACTGAATTTTTAATTTACTCAGGTTACCTTTGTCTGATATTAAAATCTGTCTGATGATCTGAAAGATGTAAGAATGAAAAATATGTAAAAAAAGTAAGTTCTACTTTCAAATATTTTGTATGGCTTAAAGTCTATGTATGTACATTTAAAGAGAGCCATGCTGCACTTTTTGTGTAATAACAATTTGTACCACAAGATGGTGCAATGAGTCAGTGTAACCCAGGCATGTCCAAAGTCTGGCCCCTGTGGCCAATCATGGCTGTAGGTGGCCCGTCGTTTCTACCTTAAAATGTATTATTAATGGCCTGCAGACAAGAAGAAAATTAATAAAGTGTAATTTCTCTTTTTTTACACTCACAAAATACACACAATAGTATATAGTTTAATATTGATACTGATTTTCAGTAGCTCTGCTGGTGTTTCAGGTATTGCAGAAAGCTTGATCTTTATCTTATTTTTCTCTCCATATGCCAATGAAAAGTAGATTCATTTTGTTAAGGCTTGAACACACCTGATCAGCATAATGATGACTCTCGTGTTATTGAAAATAAATTGCACAAAAAAAAAGAAGAAAATTATTCTTCAAAAAAGGCAAGGAGATGAGGGTTAGACACAACCCAAAGTGAGAGTGAGTGGCAAAGTTGTGAGCAGAATCACTGCCTCAAAATTGAATTGTGGCACATCTACTGACATCTAGGGGTGAGATTGTGCACACTGCACCTTTAACCCTCTGGGGTTGACTGATGCACCAGCGTGTCAAAATCACATGACCAATTTAAGACTACACAGCTACAAGATGCAGCAACTCAGAGTCTCCATTTCAACTTGGGTCGACAGTTTTTGAATTGTATCCATGGGCCACGTAAAACCAGTTATGATAAAAAAAAAATTCACGCCATGTTTTTTTCTGAACAAAACCGCGGTGTTTACAGCGGGAAGAACGGAAAAAACTGCGTTTTCTGTGGACAGCAAACACTTTCCGCTTGCGAGTGAAAAAAGAAAAAAACACCCCTTCCCTATTGGTGTTAAAATTTACCATGTCAGCCAATCCAAAAAATTATATGGCAACATGTGACACTTGGTTGTTTCGGGAGAGGGGGACGTTTTAGGAGTGACACCCGCGACGGAAAGCGGGCGAGCGAAAGAAAGAGAGAGAGAGTTTTCAGAGCGACATTAGTGACGTTTAGCGTGTTTGGAGGCTGTAGTTAGTGTGTTGTGTAGTTATTGTTTGGTATTGTGTGTCAGATGTACTAGTGAATGTCACATTTGTTCCAAAAAAGCCACCAAAGGCAGATTCCAGTGTAAACGCTGTTCCCACATGGAAAACAGGACTGATGCACCTCCTGCTGTCAGACCTGCAGGGTTTGGTGTTCTCCTCTGTCTTATACTGGACACAAACTATTTTTATTTATTTTTTTGGACTGGCACAAATAATTTGTGTACCTTTTTATTTGATGCAGCACACCTGATTGTTCTGTAAATAGATTTAAATGGTTATATAAAAAATGCCTGAGGCCTTGATTGCATTTTTAGGTAAATAGTACCTTATAACTTTGTTGTTTGCAAAACTTGTGCATAATTATTTACAAATGTACGATTTCTATTTGCATTTCAAGTTATGAAAATTATTTGTTAAACATGTTTGTGGGTTTTACAGTGAAAAATATAACTTTTTTCTACTCTGATTTTAAATTTTTTTGTCTGAAATTATATCAATTGTGCTAATATGGTATGCCAAAATGAAAAAATAACTCAAATTTCAGATATTTGAGGTTGTGCTGAAAATAATGATAAACAAATAATGATGACAAGGCAAGATAAACAGTTTTTAAAGTTGAAATGTAGAGGTAAAATCAAAAGTAGTCAAAAACGGCCAATTATACCCTGGACCTCAGAGGGTTAAATAACACCAGCTACAATATTGGATAATATGTGTTTGTTCAGCAGAACAGTGTCCAGTATGTTGGCTGATATACTTTACTTACATGATATACTTTGTTTATATCCAACTCATGTCAGCTGTGGTTTGTGAGTCAATATAGCGCCGGTGTGCATGGCTCGCCGTCCACCGCTGTCAGATCCACTTTAACATTTTATCAATTATTTACCAAATTAAAAAACAACATGTGGTAACTTGTTTTTCATTTTGCTGCATACAAATTGAATGCAACAAAATCACATGACCTTTTATCATCCTTGAGCTTAATCCTAGTACAGCATTTAATATAAACACTGTATGTTTATTTAAAAAATAATAATGAAAAACACTCCTTGTAATACATTAAAATCAGCTCAACTTTTATTTTAAAATCCAATCCAACTTTATTTATAGAGCACTTTAAAAGCAACATGGTTGACGAAAGTGCTTTCCAGTGGAGAAAAAAAGATAAAGAAAACAACACACATATTACCAATATTGTACCCGGTGTTATTTAAAAAGCAGATTAACCACAAAGACCTGGGGAAAGATAAAGCCACCTTGGGGAAATGGGGAGAGCAAAAAAGAAACAGGTTGTCATAAGTTACGCATCAGCACAGGTAATGAAAACCACTAGTGAAACACTGCCCCCAGTGGTAAAAGATGTAGTCAAATTCTGCCAGTGTTAATCATAAAAAGTACCTTTAAGATAGCTTTAGAATTTGTTTACTTTATTCTTAAGAAGTATTGCATATTTATTTTAAGCTGAACATCGTCCTCTGGGATACTTGGTCAAATACTGTCTCTGCCAGTGACCAATACTTACATAAGTCTCCCTTCAGAAATCCCATCTTGAGAATAACACGTCGGTGTGCAACCATGCGGGGTAATGGCCATGTGTCTGACTTTAACTTAGATAAATTGAGGGTGTGAGTCCCCAACTGAGAAATAAACTGGTAATATAAGCAGTTTATTACCAGTGTCAGAGAAGATACTCTCGCCTCCTCTAACAACACTGTGGAGTAATTGCCATCTGAAGGATAAAGACTAAATAACTCTATATATGTGCTATAATGACATCTAGCACATATACTATCTTGCTCTAATTCCAAAATGATCTTTAGTTGCATAAACATGACTGATTAAAAAACATTAATATTATTAAAATAATACAGATAACACAGTCACCTCCAACATCTACATCAACAGTCCAACATTATTTGTCACCATCCAGATTTATGAGTTCTAAAAAAAGGTCTGGCCTATACAGGTGGATACACATGTTATGAAGGGGGGAGCTATGCATGTAGTCAAACCCCTTTTTTATGTTACAACCTTGTACTTTAACCTCCTTGTCACCAGAGGGCGCCGTGCAGTTTTCCAAGTCAACTCAAACCGGATGTGTCGACTGTCAACAAAACGCATCACACGTGTGGAGGAAGAAGAAGCATGTTGGTCTCACGTTCATAGTCCTGGGATTTATAAAGAGTTAAAAAGAAGATTAATGTGCTGAAGTTAATGAATATTTAGTAAAATGAAGTTTGCTTATAGGGTAAGTGCGCTGCTGTTAGCGACTTTGCTATAGTCGCAATGCTTTGGTAGCGGGAATACGTGTCAGACCAAACTCCATTTAAAAAGTTTTAGATTTAATAGGTTATTCGATGTTGGAAGTGCTGTAAACATTCAAGTGTTTTTGCTTTCAATGGTATATCATTCATAATTATTTCGGCTTGTGTATATAATATAAAAATATCGGTTTAGTTGTGCGTGTGTGTCTGTGTTTTAATACAGTTTAATGAATCTGCCTCTGAATGTGTTGAATTCCCACGTTTTGACAGGAACTGCATACACTTGGCTGATGATCAAAAGTAAAATCACTTTTTTTAATTTTGTAGTTTTCCAATTTGCTCGGCGCAGTCTATCGCCAGGGAAATTTGAACTTCTCCAGAGATGGCAACGTTGTTATCAGTCCAGTTGGGAACAGAATCTCT
>NW_005189426.1:5443-7324 GCF_000239375.1 Pundamilia nyererei
ATCCACTCATCATAGGCGTGAATGTGATGGTAATTTCAGGATTTTAATGATTTCTTTAAACTGATCTTCATCCAGAGTGGAATGATTGTACAGCACACGTCTTTAATGACTTCAAAAAAAGCAAGAACTGGGTGCACAAGTTTAAATTTATTTTGGATTTTCTGTAATTCACATGCACGGTGGTCAGCACTGTTGCCACCATCAGGCCGGGGTCTTTCTGTGTGGAGTTTGCATGTTCTCCCCATGTTTGCGTGGGTTCTTTCTGGGTACTCCAGCTTCTTCCCACAGTCCAAAGACATGCAGTTAGTGTGGTTAGGTTAATTGGTAGGTCTAAATTGCCAATAGGTGTGAATGCAAGTGTGAATGGTTGTCTGTCTCTATGTGTTAGCCCTGCAACAGACTGGCGACCTGTCCAGGGTGCACCCTGCCTTAAAAGGATAAGCGGAAGAGATGGATGTAATTCCCACAGGTTCAAGCACATAGATACAGGCTGTAATGTATACATTCACCCACTTGAATCTTTTAATAAGTGGTGCTGAAGGTTCAGCAATATCTTTTAACTTGACAAGGCCTTTTAATAGGAAGCAGACCCAAACTGTGACCCTCAGATGAGAGGAAATTGGTTAGGATGTTCAGGAACCACCAAGGCTCAAGTCTTTCCAAGGTGAAGTCAGATTTACATCACCATTGACTGAGACGGTGCCGACCAAGAGAGAAGCCCATACTCCAAAATTGACACATTTAAGCGCGACTGAAATTTGCAGATGCTCACATGGACAAGTCAAAACGTTTTATGGTAAGACCAGATAGAAATTGAGCTTGGCCACGATGATAACAGGTATGCTTGTAGGAGTGAATGTGAACTTAAGATGTGAGATTGTGAGATTAAGCTATTTTTTTAAATTAATAAAACAAATATTAAGCTTCTGGAATGGCTTTCCCAAAACCCCGACCTCCACCCTTTTGGAAATTTGTGGACTACACTTAAAAGCCGGGTCTGTGCCAGGTTATACCACTGGATTGTTGAAGGCTCCAAACGTGTCTGATCAAGGTGCGGCTTACTCAGGGACATTTAAGCAAACATGAGTGGAGGTCTCTGTTGATCGAAGAAAATCCCAAATAAATTCAAACCTGTGCATCCACTTCTTATTTTTTTTAAAGTCATTAAAGACGTGTGCTGTAAAATCATTATCTGGAGAGAACAAAAATTATTCTGACGACTGTTTGCTGCATTTTTAATTTGTAGGAAGTTCATTGTAACAAAGGAAAACGTGGCTCTGATGTACCACGCTCCTGGGAAGAAGCGAGAGTTTAATGCCTTCGTCTTAGACAAGAGCTACTACGGTCCCTACGATGAAACCACCTGCATCGACTGGACAGACGACTCCAAGTGAGTTTGTCAAACATGAGAGTGCAGAAGAAGCCTGTAATTGGACAGGAATACATTGTGATTGTGGCATTTTTCTTCCAGGTGTTTTGTGGTGGGCAGCAAAGACATGTCAACGTGGGTGTTCGGTGCAGAGCGCTGGGCCAACCTGATCTACTACTCCCTGGGTGGACACAAGGACATCATCGTAGGCTGTTTCTTCGAAAAGGACAGCTTAGATGTAGGTTTACTTCTGCTAATCTACATATATACTAGGGGTGCAACGATACACAAAATTCACGGTTCGGTTCGATACTTTGGTGTCACGGTTCGTGCTTTTTTAATTTGTCATTTATTAAAATTATAAATATATATTTTAACTCAAAATTACAGTTTTTAAATTTAATGTTGCTGAAACAAAAGTAATTTAAAAAATAAATATATCTCAGGGCTCTCAAAATTTCAAAATCCCTGGTAGCCCTTCGGGCAGGGACTCTTCAGTTTTTGGTAGCCCA
>NW_005189427.1:0-7318 GCF_000239375.1 Pundamilia nyererei
ACCTCTGGTGCAAATTACTGACCTCTGTCATCATTTTAAGTGGGGGAACTTGCACAATCGGTGGCTGACTAAATACTTTTTTGCCCCACTGTACATGTGATGTACTTTTTTTCAACAGTTGTACATTTTTAGCACTGAAAAACACCAAAACTAACATGAAATGTTCCCAATACAAAGAGGTTTGTTTGTGTGTTTCCAAGCCTGATTTATACTTTTTGGCTTTGAGGTAGAGCGCCATTGTTGTACAAAGTGATCCACGCTGCTGCACTCCGCGCTTTATTAACATGAACATACACAGACTATAGTTTGTTTTGACCAGGTTCCACATTGACTGTTGATGGAAATACTCATGAGCCAACAAATGTGGGTTAATTCGGAACTGAATGGAAGCATAAAAGAAGTGAACTGGATATTTTTTTTCTCATTAAAATCAGTGTCTTTAGCAGTAATTGACGGGTTTGGGTGTGACTGCTTATTATCCTTTAAAAACAGCTTTAAAGTTGCTCTTTTAGTCCTTGTGTAATGGCTATCTTTGTTTCTTCTTGGAGTTCTCTATTTCTCTTATATATAAAATAAGAGTCTGGATGGACAAGAGGCTGTTTTACGCGTCGGTTTGTGCAACAACGACGGTAAAACCATCATGTCGCTCCGCCATTCGCTTGTTTTATTTCTCACAAACCTTTCACAACAAAAGCACCATATCCTTTTCAGGCTTTTCAAAATAAAACAGGTAATAACTATAAATGGCGCTAACACCTTGTATTTAAACAATGACTCGAAACATTTTTTATTAAATTATGAAATGCTATTATTAAAATTTAATAATAGACTGGTAATAGAACTGTTTTTTCAGGTGGATGTAAATTTATTCAGATTATGTATTCCATGTTGACAACTGGCTATGGTTTCCATGGTAACTAAAGTTTTTTAGATTAAACTAGTAATATAATGATTATCAAGTTCAAAAAATATATTGGGCCTTCCAAAGTGGTTAAAGACTTACAAAGAGTTACTGCTTTTATCATTTAGCTGTTTTGTCGTAATAGTAGGTAGGATATTCATGTCTGTGCTGTGTAAGATGGCTAGCTTTAATTTTGCACCATATGATACAAATCCAGATCATATAGAATCATCAGTTAACGTAAAATGCATGTCTTTTGGCATGAAAATGCAACACTGGCCAAAATTTCCAATCTCTTGTCCTTGTACAGATAAGGGGGTCTGGGTGATATCGCTTGTGCTTTAAATACCAACTGGATTCATCATCCAGAACATCATATAATATCCCCGTATAGACAATTATAGACGCAAATGTGCGTCTATCTTATTCTCTATGCTCTCTTTGGCATGTAGCTTGACTTAAAGTGCCCTCTGGTTTAAGCCTGCACTTTACTTGACTCTGTTTTGGACGGCTGAGCAACATCTCACCCTTACAGAGGTTCACTCACCAAGAATTACAAAAACTGAGGCTCAGCGCACAGGCCAGAGCTTACACAGAGCTTAGGGGAGTTGGGTCAGTCACACGTAAGATTAGTGACCGCATGCAACAAGTTCAGATGAGGTCTCTGAGAAATAAATGCAGTTTAGTACACAAAGAAATCGCACGCATTGTACATTCTTGAACACATTACTAGTGTTTTATCTGTCTCTTTTTCTCTCTTACGCACACTCTCGCACACACACAAAACTCAGAGACCAAATACTTTCATGTAAACTTGGAAATGATCTGAAAGTTTCAGAATGTAAAAGCATTTTAAAATGAAAGTAGTTCTGACTCATAAAATGAAAAAGATAGCTCCGTTTCTGCACTATTTCCATGCAAGCAAACCGAATCAAATTAAATGCACTGACTCCTTTGTATAAAAGGTCAGATTTGAAGTTGTATCCCTTCACTGAAATAACATTCACATGACACAGATGGATTTCATCTACTCATTAAAAGCCTGTTCAAGTCAGTTAACTTGCTGACATTGTTCACCTGTCAGAAACATAGCAGAGCCAGAATATTGCTGACCAAGAAGCAGTGTGATAGAAAATGCCAGTGCTAAGCAAAAGTGTCAGATGTCAAATCTATATTCTGTGCAAAGAGGCAAAAATGTTTTGTTTTTTGTTTTGTTATTTTCTTTACTACGGTTGAAAGTAGGGCTGGGTATCATTCTAGAATCGATTCTATTCCGATTCACAAGGTCCTGAATCGATTTGATCCACGATTCGATTCAATTCGATTCGATTTGAATCTGGGAAATTTTGCCTCAGACAGTCAGAAATATTATAATTCAGATCAGTACATTTACATATTTTTGTATCTATAAAAAGGAAGCTGACACACGCAAGACTTTATCAAAGGTGTGAGCATCACAGCAGATGCCTTTGTGTCAAAGTAGCTGAAGATAAAACACAGAAAAACATGAAGGTGATTTTCCTGGCCTGGAATTTTATAAAAATATTCTGCAGTAGATCACAAACGAAAGAAAGCCATTAACCAACTTATGAACATTACCTCTGAAGTTACAGCGGTTTTATTAGAGACACGGCTAAGCGTTTTGCATTTTGTATATTTTTAAAAAGTTTAAATTTGTTCAGAAGCCTATTGAACAGCAGAAATTAGGTTTTCTTTTCGGAAGTAAGTAAAAGGAAAAAACCCGTCGGCCGACAGCGCTGTAAATAACGGTAGTCTTGTGCGTAACAAGCAAGCGAATAATGCAGAAAACAGATTTCGGGGATAGACGGGAAACTGTTCTTGAAGTACCATCAGAAAAAGAGAGAGCTGTGCATGAAGTGTGATTTTATTGTGGTGGAAGCAAAACAGCAAAAGTAAGAGGGAGTCCATGACGATGTTTATGTGAAGCTTAGTTTGGATCTTCTTTTGCTGCTGGTTTGGTCAATATTGTTTGGGGAGAGATAAAACTAACAGCTTTAGAATCAGCTCAAAAAAGCCGTAAACACAAAGCGCGGACCCGCCAAAACATCAGGTCCGCGCTTTGTGTTTACGTTTTTGTGCAGAAGCCATGTACCTGCTCTCATTTACTGTTTTAAATGTTTGGTGGTTGTCAAAATTTTGTGACGTTTTACCTGAGATTCTGGAATTTTGGGCAAAATACATTTATATAAAAAAATTTATTCAGGATTTTAATGAATCAATATCACGTTATCCAAGCCCGAATCGATTTTAACCGATGAATCGATTATTAAAACCCACCCCTAGTTGAAAGCAACTTGAAAGATACAGAATTTACCAAATACATAACCACCTGGGTAGGGTAGAAAGAGCCATTTCAATACACTGGATGACGGAGGGTTAAAAGCTATTTAATGAGTCCAAATAACAAAAGTATATATGTATGAAAGTGAATGGGGTAGAGAATAATAAGGCAGTGGAACAGGAAATCATATTTCCTCTAATGACCACTTGAGGCTGGTTCTAAAACTGAGTTACTACCACTGTGGTAAAATGCCCAAAATATTATTAATCTCTGGATCTCTTCCACAGCATGTGTTTTATCCTGTCTTCTCTCCCCGACTGGTTACGGCAGATGGCTGCTCCTCGCTGAGCCTGGTTCTGCCGGAGGTTTCTTCCTGTTAAAGAGGAGTTTTTCCTTCTCACTGTTGCCAAAGTGCTTGCTCATTCAGGGTCATATGATTGATGGGTTTTTCTGTGTATGTATTATTGTAGGGTATACCTTGCAATATAAAGTGCCTTGAGGCAACTGTTGTTGTGATTTGGTGCTGTATAAATAAAACTTAATTGAATTGTTAAAATGACCAAAAAGCATGTTTACAATGTGGAAAAGGAAAAAAAAACACACTTTCGGTCTCGATGGTGAGTTTACTTGTTCATCCTAGCGACTGTACCCATATGGAAAAGAAATAGAAAAAACTTATAAAAGACTTGCATCACATTTGGCTTGCTTCATATAGTGAATCATATAAGGCTTATATGATTTACTCATGAAAGTGGCCACTTTCTCATTACTTTCATATATTGTTTTAGGAAGTATCCAAAACATACAAGTTTCATTTATATAATTTTTCAAGGGATCTTATATCTGTTTTTACTCTTGTATGCTTTTCATACAAGTTTCACACCAGACAGATACACATTTTATAAGATTTATATATATCTTTTCCATATGGGTATGGGTGTGTATTTTGTTTTCATAACTTTATAACTCATTGATTTGGATGCTGTTGAGGATCAAATTTAAAATTGCAGCCACTTTGTTTGACACATGCTATCAGTCACACATGGATGTAACTGACAGCTGTCAGCTAGGCCTCACTTCCATTAATTACTGCACTTCGTGATCATGGTTATGCTGGTGGTGCCTTTTGAGGCATTTTGATGGAAACATCTAATACTGTACATCATCTCTGCACATTGGAATGAATAAAGGAGAAAAAAACACTGGAGAAAAAAACTCCCACACATTGTCTTACTTACTGGTGTAAAATGTGTTTAATTGTTATTATTTTATTTATTTGTTTATTTTATTATCAGACATGTGTGTTTTCCACAAATGCAACCAAGATTGTTCATATTAGCTGATAACTAATTAGCAAGAACTAAGCACTCCATGCCATGTTATATTGGAGTCATATGTTGAGGCTTCAAAAGTGATTAATCCAAAAACAAATATTTTATTTGCAAAATGTGATTTCCTCATAGGATATAGTTCAGAAGAATTTTTTTTGGTTCAACTGAAACCATGCATACTTTTTATACTTTATACTTTTTTCAGTGCCTCCATCAGGATTGAAGCAGCCATTTCACAGGCAATGAGATTGCAATTTCATTGCACACAGTTACAAGAAGTTTGGGAGTGCCATCTACTATTTTCCATGGTATGACTGAAGCATAAGAGTCAAGTTTGTTTTTGTCAACTGTGCCTTTGTAAGCCATAATTGGAATTATTAATGGTTATTGGAGTTTTCCAAATACCCCCAGTAGTCTGTCAGTTTCTTTCATGTGGTTGTAGCTAAAGAGATGCTAAAATAGCACTGAAAGTCACATCTGTTGTTAAGACACTAACATGTTATTCAAGAAAGACATGATTTCTTAAAAACCTGTACCGCAAGGGGAAAAAAAATTATTGTGCCAGATAGGAATGATTTCCTACTGTGAGATGTTTGATTTACACTGGGAACAGAATAAAAGCACAAGGGTGGATATCTTCCTCTAAGGGTAGAGTTATATATTATTCCTGCTGTGAACAAATACTGGCTCCACTGGATGTAGCAGCTAAATGACTGCTAATGCTCGAGATGTCCCTCCCCTTAGCAAGAAAAACAATAAGTCCTACACAGTAGCTCCCCGAGCTCTCACTTCTGTGATCACCATTGGAGAAGAAGAAAGCCTGACAGAGGATCACAGTGCAACTTTGCTTTCTGTATAAGGCTGGTTTGATGTTGCAAATTATACATTCTTCAAACACTCGCCCCTCTCAATACATCACAGCCGCAGGGCATTCACTGTGAAACACGAACACATGGAAGAGGAGGGACTGTGCTACGTTTAGTTAGGAGACATCCCCCTGCACCGTTTGGTGATGAATGTTTGAGAAATGTTGCAAAGCTGTGGGAGATGAGGAGAGCCCTCAGAACAGCTTCAAGGTAATTTTGACTTTTGTTCATGTTTTGGTTTCAGTGTTGCTGTTAATGGATACTGCACAGCCGCTCTTTGGAGGCATAAAAGTACTTTCACTGGAAAAGTTTACCACCAAGAATAGGCAGCAGAAATAGACTGGAGTAGAAAGTTGGCCTTTAACTTAAATAATTCTGGTGTTCTGCTGATGTTTTGTTGTGCTTTTCTAAAACCTGTGCAAAGCTTCATTCAGAGCAGACATCTTCACAGTTAGTAGGAACGATTGCCTGCAGATGCTTTGAATAATTCTAATCTAATAATTCTATATCTTAAATTAACTCCCATAATTACATCAAAGCAATGCTGATGTAACAATACAATTTGCCATATTTCATTCTAATTCCGCTTGCTTCATTTTCTCCACTACCTCTATAATCACATTGCTCTTAATTAGTTTACCTTTGTCACACTGAGAGCATCATGATAAAACACTGCATTGCTAGGAATGGCACGGGTGTAGATTTATTTTTGGCATATTAAGCAGGGGGTCTGGAGATTTTCACCCAGCTTATTTTAAACAACAGATACTTCATTTCCTGGATTTTATATACCAATTTGTAGTTTTCCTGCATCTAGGGGAGTGATGGTGGTGAACACTGTTGCCTCACTGACAAGGTTTTTATTTGAACCCGGGCCTTCTACCACGAACCGAATTCAAACATATGCTTGGTCTACATACACATTTGATTCGAAGTCAGCACATACAGTTTAGGTGTAGGAAAAAAGTGAATCAAAAAAATTAATTGAGGAATAAAGTTGCATCTAAGAATTTATATTTATTACTTTGGACCCCCTAACTCTCCCCGTATTGGTCTAATCTTCCATTATGTTAACACTTTCTAGAGAATTCATGGGTCAGTAGGCTGTGATTTCATACCCGTTGGTCTTTAATCTGGCACCTAACCTAAGTCCAAATATGCTTTCACCACAGCCATTTCCATCCTTTTTGCAAAATCCACTACCATCTTTCTTTCAGCATTCCTCTCCTTAACACCGTAATTAGTCAACATCTCCTCATCATCAGTTCCTTTCACCTGCATGCCCCCCGGAAGTCTGTTCCAATCATTCATTCCCCCCATGAACATTCTCTAACACTTCATCCAGCTTATCTTCTAGTGATGCGATTTTCGGCTCTTTTGAGAGAACCGGGTCTTTCGGCTCGGCTCACTAAAAAGAGCCGGTTCTTTCGGCTCCCAACCGGCTCTTCAGGTTGTTTTGTTGCTTTAATTAATTTATTATTAACAACAATATAAAATTATGCACAAAAGGAATTACTAATGTTAAAAAAAAGTGGTTTTATTTATATTTGTTTATATATAAATATATATGGTGGCCCCTAGAGACAAAGCACGTACAAACTCCAAAACACATTTCTACCGTTAACTGAACTTCCAAAACAGAGCTACCTAGATCACTTAAATTACACAATTGAAAGCATATGTGTATTGTTTGTCTATTTATACACAAGCACTCATGCTGCCATCATCATCCGTCATCATTTCTGCTACACTGGCAGGGCTAGGTAGTGATGTTCGATTCGTGAACGAATCGTTCAATACTCGAGAATCACTTTACTGACTCGTCAATCATGATTCACAAGCCCAACTGACTCATCCTTGTTTCTGTTAGCAAACTAATTCGCTTAGTAGAAATATATCTAGCTTATAATTAAAATTG
>NW_005189428.1:0-1782 GCF_000239375.1 Pundamilia nyererei
CTGTGGCTGAATAATGAAAAACTAAGGCTAGTTAGTTTATTTTATACAGTGCTCAAAACATTTAAATGAACACTCTCAGAGTATAGAACCAAGTCAGTCCAATTTCTTGGCATATTGAGGTGGTCAGTTGGTCAGTTTAAGCTGATTAGGTGTCAATAAAAATGCCTACAGGTGTGCATAAGCGGCAACAATGAGACAACCCCAAAACAGGAATAATTTTTTACTAGTTTTGCTAAGGTCAGTATCACCACTGGTCACATGAGCTGATACCTAGACCCTACAGAGGTTGCATAGCTCCTCCAGGATGACATGTCAATACATGCCATTGCCAGAAAGTTTGGTTTGTCTTCCAGCTCTGTCTCAAGTACATGGAGGAGATTCCAAGAGACAGACAGTTACTCTAGGAGAGCTAAACAGGGTCGTAGAAGGTCCTTAACCCAGCAGCAGGACTGGTATCTGCTCTTTTGTACAAAGAGAAATAGGATGAGCAACAATGCTTCTTTCAATTTCAGTCAGAAGAGTTTACGAAGAACTTGCTGTGGAGATGCTTCATAGTTGGGGAATTAATGTGATGGCTGTGAGGCAAAGCGGAGAAGTAGTCTCTCTGTCACCTTCAGTAAAATTAGACACCACTGGGTGGAAAGAATTCCAGTTGTTTAGTATACTTGTATACTAGTCAGACTGTTTTGTGCATCATTGTTTCCTTTATATAGGCTTACATTGCTTTGATCTTTGAAGATGTACATGCTAAGAAAAATAAATTTCCCTCAAATAGTTTAAACCTGAAGTACAGTAACAAAGTATTTGTACTTTTTTACTTCCCACCTCTGCTATAAGTGGCAAACCAGGCTGTAACTGCACCAACAGTAGCTCCTAGTGAAGAGTTTTTGTAATGTGTATTTAAATAAAGCAATGGGTTTTGTTTTCATAGCTTCTGATTTTACAAATTTTCTTAGAATATTAGGGATAAAAAAATTAAAAAGGTGCTGTGCATATTTTACTAACCAAAGTTTCTGATATTTTGTTCATTAGCACGAACATCGACCACTACAACCATGGTCCTCGATCACAAGAACGGAGACGCTGGGGCACCACCTATGCGGGTGTTGAAGAAATCTTTTACAGATGACTTTTACTCTACTTTCAGCTCCCCGCTGGCCTGGATCTTGGTTCTGGCTCTTATCATTACTTGGTCTTGTGTGTTCGTCATTATGTTTGATCTAATGGACTACAAGACCATTTCAGGTACAGTATCAGCAGCCTTTCAGTTTCCTGTGGAGTTGAAAATGATATTTTGAGGGTAAACTTGCTAATGCAGGAAGTCAATCAATGAACAACCAAATGGGACTGGTTTGACCAAAGCAGCTGCAATAACTGTATTCACTTTGGAGTGATAAAGAGGGAAATTTCTAAGCAGTATATGAGCAAATTAGAGAAATTATGTCTCATTACATAGGTTCACCTATAGTATGCTGTGCCAAATAACTAATAACAAATAATTAAGCATGACCCTGAGAACCAGTATACTGTGAAGAATTTACTTTTTAACTTTAATGCAAATATACCTCATTATTTTTTATTCCACAATTAACTCATTTTTTTCATACATTTATGTTTCATCTGTTATTATACATTATGTTTTGCTGCCAATATAGAGTTGAGTGTTGAAAGATGATGGGATGGCACACCCACACAACACAAGCTTGGTCTAGAAAAGTACTGGAGGTCATAAATTCTGGTGTCTGTTTGTGCAGGTAGGGCAGCGTTGTAGTTCTTCTCATT
>NW_005189428.1:3455-4422 GCF_000239375.1 Pundamilia nyererei
TTTATTTACTGCAAGTATCAGTGTTCTCTGTCTACAGAGTAAGAAACTCAAGCTCTCCTGAAATCTTCGGATTTTAAACCAAACTGTGTTCCACTGCATTTCTGTTTTTCCTCTTTCCCAGTGCGTATTTTAGCTTTACTTGGTATAAATTCTGTTTTATTTCAAGTTAAACAAAATCTGATTAGGCTCATCTAGGTAATTCCAAAATGAACAATGTTTTGGTGGTATTTCCACTTGGAATGCAGGTCCCTCTTTCATCAAATTGGCTTGCAAACAAGTCAGAAAATTCAAGTCTTTTGAGTTTAATTGAATTTAGTTTGAAGGAATTTATTGCACAAGTTCTAATGTGCAGATTCAATGTCAGATTCAAATACAGATGTTCAAACAAAGATAAACAAAAATATTTAAATATGAACAAAAGAAAAATAACCTGTTAGCCTGACTTTTAAAACTATGAACACCAACTTGATGAAAGACAGTCAATATGATTTTTAAATGCTCTTTGCACAGCAATATGCTCTATATTTGCAGCCCTTTGTGATGGTTCAACTGGAATGTCGGTTACTGTTCTTTGTAATTGAAGATTGAAAAACTCCTGAAATGCAGATTTCTGCCTCTCAAGTTAAGCTCCTGTTGCCCCATCCCAGTTTGAACATCATGCTTTCTCATTTCCTTACTCTAGAGGAATGATAGCTTTGTCTGTATTGAGGAAATGTGACAATAAGAGTTGAGGAACTCTTAATTGTTGGGCTTGGTACAAAAACAAGCAGGTGAATAACTCCTGCCAAACTTCACGAGTAACTAAAACATCTTTTTGTTTGTGTGCCTGTATTCATGTTCATGCTCCATCAGGAGGCCTCAGCAAGATCAGCTCAGACCCCATGAAGGCGGTAAACGATGCCGTGGATGAATCATCAAACATAATCACAGGAATAGTGAAATTTGCTGCCAACTTAATTGCTCCAGA
>NW_005189428.1:6067-7316 GCF_000239375.1 Pundamilia nyererei
TTTTTGGCCTTTGAGCATTTGAGCTAACACAATGTAGCCACTTCGTTGAGGTGTGCTCATGGGTGCACTAATTTACCCTACCCTGTGCCTTGACTTACAGGCTGGCCTGATTGAGTCACTGACGTTTATGCTTAACTAAATCCAGACTGAAAACTAAAACTAAGTGTGAAAATATATTTAAATATACTGAATTTTTTAAAATGCCTTCGAAAAAAAAACCCCCACAAGTCAAATGTACTGTGAAAGAAATAGAGAGAAAGTGTTGTAATAGCTATTCTGAATTTCAATTTTGCACCTGACCAAGAACTACCATTTTGTAATGATCATAAACAAGCAGATTGTAAATAAACGAATAAAAACTCAGCTAAACCTAAACAATTTCAAACAATAACACTGAAAAAAGCAAACTCTAACAAAAGGAAATGAAAAAATAAAAACTAATGAAAATATACAAAAAAATAACAATAGTTGCTTAAGCTTTAAGATAGTTTGTGTACAAAATTAATATATCACTGACTTTTACAAAATTATTATAATTATTATTGACTCATTTTAATTATTTCTACTTTTATTATTGCTATTTTAATAGACAAATTTTAACCATCATCACTTTTTGTCAGTATAGCAACGTCATAGTTATCATGAATCCATAGTAATGTGTAGTGAAAATCTAGCATCCCAATGGGTCACACTGATAAGTGTGACACTTGAATTTTACCATTTTTGTGTTAATACAATATTATTCAAAGAGAAATTGCGGGATTTTTACTTTTTACTGCTCTCTTAATTTGATTAACCCATTTAATGTTTTATAGTCATAGGAATGCAAGCACAAAAGCAACCACCAATGACTGAAGTTCTGGAGGATGAAGCGGGGGAGGGAGAGGCAGAGGGAGAAGAAGGAGATGAAGGAGAGGAAGCTGGGGAGGACGAAGAGGAGGAGGAAGAAGGGGAATATGAGGAAGAGGAGGAGGAGTATGGAGATGAATATGAGGAAGAGGAGGAGTATGATGAGGAGTATGGAGATGAATATGATGAAGAGGAGGAATATGAGGAGGAAGAAGAAGTAGATGAGGAGGAGGAGGGGGAGGAGGAAGAGGCCAAAGGAGACGAAGAGCAGGAAGGCGAAGAACTGGAGGATGAGGAAGAGGAGGAAGGCGAAGAACTGGAGGATGAGGAAGAAGAGGAGGGGGAGGAGGAAGAGGCCAAAGGAGATGAAGAGCAGGAAGGCGAAGAACTGGAGGATGAG
>NW_005189429.1:0-7313 GCF_000239375.1 Pundamilia nyererei
ATAAGGTTAATGAGCATTCAGTCAGTTAGCTAGGGGGTGCTTAAGCACCCCCCAAAATTGGCTAAAATCGCCCCTGTCTCATAGATAACTTTAACCTGCTGTGGGAGCACAGAGGACTCTAACAGAGGGACAGTTTGCAGACTAACAGAGCTGCTTCTCACATGATGTCTGCAAACATATCTTATGTGATTTACAGCACTTACATGTGCCATCAAACCTCCACATTCACCAACCGAGCACCACGTCCCTCAGTGAGCGTCCAGCAGGATCTGTGACAGATGACAGAATAGCTGAGACTCAGTGTTGATATTCAGACTCCTCCAGGTCAGCAGGTAAAGGAATGATCTTGAAGATGAAAAATAATCCCAAATTTAACTACATATTTTTCTCAGCTTTACCATTCGAGCAGCAGGTCTTTGTTCTCTGTGGATCACAGTATCTGCTGATGAATTACTTTTTGTGAAACAGCCTGTCATATTTGATCAGCATGAAAACTGAATTAAAATGACCTTTTCTTCCTTTGAGTGTTCAAACAGGAGACTCTACAGAGACTTGATTCTTTTATTGTAACTAGCCCATAATCATTGTTTGATGTTATAGATCCAGTTTCTTTTAGATGTTAAGAGTGATGAAAAAAAGTTTGATCTTTTTGATCTTTGATCTTTAATATTCTCAGAGATATTCATGTTCAAATATGGAGTCAGTGTGTGAACAATAAACATACTGGAGGTCAACGGACATTGTAAATATATATATCTTATATGTTTAAATAAGCATCTTATCTTTAAACATATATCTTACACAACCATCACATTTTTATGAATCAGAGATGGTCATGTAGAAGGCCCACAATGCTTTCAGACGGAATGACTTACCTGGCAGATCTGCACAGTTTAGATGTGTGACAGGCAAAGAGCTGACTGGCTGATAGACAACAGAAGAAACAGGAAACACTTTAAACTCTGGTATTTGTCACATGATCAGAGCTCCTCCTCCTCAGCTTTAACTCGTCTGCTCCTCTGAAACATTAACTATTGAACCTCAACCTCTGATCAATAATCACACTCTGAAAGCTGATCAGGTTATTGCAGAGGCCTGGCAAAGACTTCAATCTGGCCTGCTGGACGGATCTTTGTAAAGGTTTTACAGCGTTTCCTGCTGACAAACACAGCTGTGACTCTCACTGTCACAGTAACACACATGAACTCAGGTGTGTTTTCAACTGGAAACTATTTAAATAGAAAATAAATTCATATTTTACATTGTTTTTAAACAAACTGAATCATTTAATTAAAATAAAGTTTTTTTTTATATTGAAAATCTTCAGAGTGGAAACTGATCAGAGGAACTTTATTTTGAAGAGTCAATAAATATTGATTATTGAGTTGAGCTGTCAGTGTCAGATCATGTTCACCTCCAGCTGCTGTCTGCCTGGACACTGATGACATCATGAGCTGTGAGCTCTGTGATTGGCTGCTGTGTGTTAGAGCTCAGCTGCACTTTCAGTTCACTCACAGACTCTCACACTCACACTGTGAGGTCCACACACACACACACACACACACTTAGAGTTTAACTGTCAGAGAGCTGCTGATGAAGATGAAGGAGCTGCTCCTCTTCCTCTCCTGTGTCCTCTGTGTCTCTGCTGACGGTGAGTTTGTCTCTTTAAACTCTCACAGACAATCAGCAGCTTATTGATCAGTGTTTGATGTATTTCAGTTCTGCATGAGGACATTGCTATCGTTGGCTGTTCAGACTCTGATGGAGAGGAGATGTATGGACTGGATGGTGAAGAGCTTGCCTACGCAGACTTCAACAAACAGGAGGAAATCTACCCTCAGCCTCCTTTTATTGATCCTATAACTTACCCAGGAGGTTATGAACAAGCTGTGGCTGATCAACAGGTCTGCAGAGAGAACCTGAAGAATTTTGGTAAAGGCATGAAGGACTATCCTCCTGAGCATGGTAAATACAGCCAACATGTAATGGTTGTATTGTGTTACTTCTGTGTG
Source organism: Pundamilia nyererei (assembly GCF_000239375.1). Classification (NCBI taxonomy): domain Eukaryota; kingdom Metazoa; phylum Chordata; class Actinopteri; order Cichliformes; family Cichlidae; genus Pundamilia; species Pundamilia nyererei. Next base: position 2,013 of record NW_005189429.1, read on the forward strand.
ATGGTATAGGCTGTAGGAAAATGAGATACATCTGACGAGCTCATCAGCTTTGAATAGAAAATGTATTTTCTGTAATATTGTAGGGTCTACCTTACAATATAAAGCACTTCCAGGCAACTGTTGTTGTGATTTGGTGCCATGTAAATACAATTTAATTGAATAATGACACAGAATATGTGATCACCCAGATCTGTCAGTTAAGTCAAACACAGCGAGCTTCAAACAGACTAACAGCTTCAGTTTCCCTGAAGCTGAACTGAGTTCTGTCTCTGTTCGTTTGCTGTAGTTTAGCTTCATGAATGTAAAGGTTTGACTTCAAACTAGCTTCATGACACAGACAATGATGACATCATCTGAGTGAATACCTGAACATGTGACAGCCTAGTTAATTAATATAACCTGCTGTCTATCTGCAGCTCTTAAAGCTAAAGAAACATCCTGCTCACTGATTATTAAATTGATCGTCCTCTTCCTGATGTGTTTGTGCACAGATGCTCAAACACTGTCTGTGCTTGTTTGTCTCTATTTTAACTTCATGATTCTGACCTCACTCTAGTTTCTCTCACACAGAGAGCGATGACATCATCTGAGTGAACACCTGAACTTTTTATTGATATTTATTAATAAATAAAATCATCTGTTGATGAAAACCAGCTGAAGCTCTGATCCTTTTCCTGATGTGTTTGTGCACAGATGCTCCTTCAGCTGTGATGATCTACACCAGAGATGAGGTGGAGTTTGGAGAGAATAACACTCTGATCTGTCACGTGACTGGTTTCTATCCTGCTCCTGTCAACGTCTCCTGGACCAAGAACGGACAGAAGGTCACAGGATCCAGCATCAACGTTCCCTATCCCAACAAAGATGGGACCTTCACCCAGATCTCCAGACTGCAGTTCACCCCACAGCTGGGAGACATCTACAGCTGTGCAGTGCAACATCTGGCCCTGACACAACCACTGACCAAAATCTATGGTGAGAAAACTTTATTTCAATGTCTCTGTGTGTTTCTGTCTCCAGATGTGGAGGTTAAGTCTCTCTTTGTGTTTCTGTCTCCAGATGTGGAGGCGTCTGGTCAGTCTGATCCAGGTGTTGGACCTGCGGCGTTCTGTGGAGTGGGTCTGACTGTGGGTCTGCTCGGTGTGGCTGCTGGAACTTTCTTCCTCATCAAAGGAAACGAGTGCAGCTGATTGGCTCACAGTGATGATGTCATCATAGTTCTGTGATGAGCTCATAATCAGTGTGACTGTCCAGTTGTTGTTATTGTTTGTGTATGCAGAGAGTTCACCTGTAATAAACTGCTTTCTGTTTACCTGTCTCATCTGCTTCACCTGATGTGCTTTTATTTAATCACCTGTATGAGCTGTTCTGTCTGTCATCATCTTTGTCAATAAAGTTTAAATCTGGAATTCAAACCAAAGCTACTTTCAGCTGCTCTTTCACCACATGGAGTACCTCCACATGTTGGATTTGGCAGATTTTACCAGGACTCTCTTACTACCACAAAAACAAAGGAGATAAAAGTCAAATCAAATAATAAGACTGAAATTAGTTTTAATTTAATTCAGATTGAGTTTAATCTTAATCAGTCATTGTTTATCAAACTGTTTCAGATTTTGATGTATCAGTAAAGACATCTCAGTAATAAGAGGTGGTTTGGATCTGAGAGGTGAGTCGGTGCACAGCTGAATTTATTGTGTGTCTGAGTGGTTTTGTGTTTTTAGTGGCTGTTTTCTGTTCATCATGACTTCATTGGCCAAAAATAAGAGATAGCAGTTTAACGCTAAGGAAGGAATCCCTGTGAGTCATTTTCTTATGTGATTCATTCATTTACCATAATGCAATATAAAGATGAAGTGTTTTTCTGCTAAAAAAGAATTCAAAAAAATAATGATAGTTTAAACATATAAATGAAGCTAATATTTTAATATGAATATTTTAATATCTAACATCTAAATGACCCAATATTTAATTGTATTATGATTCTTAATGAGCCTACTTACATCTGCTGAGTAGGAATGAATCTGAATTCATCTCCTTAAATATTTAAATCGAAATTTTTAATTACAATCTTTTAAAGTACATTTAAAAATATTTTAATCTTAATGTGATGCAGTAAAATTTGATGCAGCTGCTCTGAAGATTGAAAGATAAAAATACATCTTTACATTGATACAAAAAAGGGCATTCTCCATCATATCCATGAAATCTGTGTGGTCCACACTGAGGAACATCAGCCAGACATGAATCCTGCAAACTCACAGAGCTCCATGGAAATGTTTCACAATAAAAGTGTTTCAGTCCCGTTAGTTTGGAAGAGATACGGGAAATGTTAGTATAAACACTGTGATGCAGTAAGTTCAACAGATCAAAAGTACTGAAAGAGAGCGATTATTCTAACAGCAGCCTGATTATTAAACAGGGCAATGAAGAAGAGAGCAGCAGTCTGTAAAATAAAACTGCTAAGCTTCTTTCACTTTGTGTGATCAAAATTGAATGAATAAATGCAGACCAGCTCGTCAACTCTCTGAGAGAGTTCTTCCTGGTAACAGATGACGCTGTGGTCATGTGACCTGTCCTCTGTTTTTAGAGCAGCTCTCAGTCAGACTGAGTCAGTTTGTCAGGAGAACTCAGGAACATGGCTTCATCCTTCCTCTGCCTCAGCCTCCTCTTCATCAGCCTCAGCACAGCAGGTACCATCAATATACACTCATTAATGCACTGATCAGTAAACTGATCAATTCACTCATCACTGATCATCAATACACTGATCACTGATCAATACACTACTTATACATGACTTTAGGTATGGTCAATACACTGATCAAAATAATGATCTGCTCTGGTCTGTTCTTTTTGTTCTCAGATGGATTCATGTATTATATGGTGGAGCGCTGTCAGTTTAACTCCACTGATCCGAAGGACATCGAGCTCATCACGTCTTGGTATTACAACAAGATCGAGGTCAACAGGTTCAGCAGCAGTTTGGGGAAGTTTGTTGGTTACACTAAGTATGGAGTGTATAACGCAGAGTACTGGAACAGTGGTGCATTCCTGAATACAATGAGAGCTGAGAAGGAGCGATACTGCCTACACAACATTGGTGTCTGGAACAGCAACATTCTGTCTAAATCAGGTGAGTGTGCTGGTCTGTGTGACATCATCGGGTGTTCATGTTGACCTCCCTCTGAATCATTCATGATGGACTCACAGCTGCAGGTCAGACTCTGGTGATCAATAACTGTAATAAATCATTGATCACAGAACATAAAACGACAGAGAACTGATCTAACCTCAGTCTGTGGTTCTCCCTGCTAGTGAAACAGGGAGACTGCAGCTGTTCATTGTAACACACTAATGATGATATTAAATTATTTATTTAACCTCTTTGAGATGAACTATCACTCACATTTATTTTTTTATATTTCTACATATATATTCTATCAGCATGAAGCAGCCTGACATCTTATTAATAACGTTTTTCCTTTTTTCGTCTAACACAATGTTAGAAATACTGATCGCAGTGATTTGTGCAGGCTCACTGTAATAGTAGAGTATAATATAATAAATAAACATTATGAAACAGACACAATTATAAAGTTATCACTTTAATATGTATTATTGTAGGGTCTACCTTACATTATAAAGCACTTTGAGGCGACTGCTGTTGTGATTTGGCGCTGTAGAAATAAAACTGAATTGAACTCATTCGGTACATACGATAATTTTTTATCCTACAACTGTTTATAACTTGCATAGTTCACATTTCTGTATAGCTGTATATCTCAGATTTCTGTATAGTTTTTATTTCATATTTATATCCTGTTCATAGCCTGTACATAGCTTGTACTCACTACAGCCTGTACATACTTATAGTTATAGAATATTCTTAACATACTTCATACCGTGTACATTATAACATACCATAATAGACCCATTTCTGTAATATACTCACATATCTATATTATTGCTAATATATATTGTAATATATCTATATCACTAAATCACTTCTGGATGGATGCAAACTGCATTTCGTTGCCCTGTACCTGTGCATGTGCAATGACAATAAAGTTGAATTCTATTCTATTCTATTCTATTCTAACTGAACCCAGAGGAAACAGCTGCTGTGTGAATGACTGCGTCACACTCTGCTGCACTACACAAGTGTTTGTGTGTCTCTGACTCTTCCTGGGTACTCTGTTCTACATACACAAAACTAAGACATGAGTCATTTTAGTGTTTTTTACTCCTATTTTGTTAATAGTTGTAAAAAAACAAACACACTTTAAATAAAAAATGTGTATCTAGCAATAATGTATAACTTTGACTTAATCCTACCAAACAATCAGGAGCAGGAATCCAGTCTGAGATCAGCTTTGGTCTTGAAGTTTGCTTATTGGTTGAGGAAGAGTAAAGTAGTCATGGTAAACCAACTGGAGGCAGTATTGTGCAGGTGCTCACATACAAACAGATATGCACAGTGATGAGACAAAATCATGGAGAGCCCAGATAATTCAAATATCAGATATCAGCTCAGTCTGGCTAACTGTTACTATTAACAGTATCTTTATTCATGCACATGAATTATCAGGGATTATATTTACAATATTAATAATACAAGCTCATAATGTCTTCCAGCTCCGCCCACTGTCAAGCTTCACTCCACAACACCTGCTTCCAGTCACCATCCTGCCATGTTGGTCTGCAGCGTCTATGACTTCTACCCCAGTGAGATCAAAGTGAGCTGGGTGAGAGACGGACAGGAAGTCACCTCTGATGTCACTTCCACTGAGGAGATGGCAGATGGTGATTGGTACTACCAGACCCACTCACACCTGGAGTACACACCCAGGTGAGTCCACATCAGGTCCAGGAGCGTCATTTCTAATAATGGAAACCAGAAGAACTTTATTAATTAATAACCCTTACTATGGGGTCAGCACTAAAGTTTGACAGTTTAAAGTCCAGATCTGAGTCAGTGATGTTTGTGTTGAAGGTCTGGAGAGAAGATCTCCTGTGTGGTGGAGCATGCCAGCCTGAAGGAACCTCTGAAAACTGACTGGGGTAAATACCTGTCTGTATCTACACACCTTTACATACCTGTCTGTCTGTCTTTTCCCCTGTGTGACTCTCACCTGTGTGTCCTCAGACCCGTCCATGCCTGAGTCAGAGAGGAACAAGCTCGCCATCGGAGCCTCAGGACTGATCCTGGGTCTGATCTTATCTCTGGCTGGATTCATCTACTACAGGAGGAAGGCCCGAGGTCAGAGCAGGACTCTCACTCACAGACCAGTTCATACC
>NW_005189430.1:0-7313 GCF_000239375.1 Pundamilia nyererei
CCACACACACACACACACACACACACACACACACACACACACACACACACACACAAATAAACATGTACAAAGCCTCTAGCAAATATTATATTTACAGTTTAGAAACATTTATTTTTGCATTTAAATTTAATAAGTCTCACAAAATAATAATAGATCAGTTAGGACTGACATCATTGTTTTGATCACACCTGATGAATATCTTGTGATTTGTGACCACACTTGCCTGAGTGCTTCTCAGTTCTCAGAAAAACAGAAGCGGCATCATTTGTCACACCTCTAAAATAGTATCAGCATTGCCAAGTATCAAACATCCAAAAAAATGGTAACTAAACAATGAAGTAAAATAATATGACTGACATAGACTCTTACAGCAGAAGCACAGTTTTGTAATGCTGTCTAATTATCAGAATCTGTGTGTTCATAGTCTGAGGCTGCAAATATAATTGCAATATGTCCACACAAAATATGCATGATTCCCATCTCCTAAAGTCAACTGTCGACACATTACGTAAGTGCATATGGATGTACTATGTTTCAGAACATTTTAAATAAAAATGTTGTTTTTGTCTTTGGTTATGAATCAAATCTGAAAGAGATACTATGAGCGTACCTACCTTAAAATAAACAACACTATAGTCTCATGGGGAGGAGACATTAACCACAGGAAGTAGATACCACATTTCTGCTCATGACAGAGTGCAGCAGAAACCTTTGAGAGATGCTACACTGAGAACAGGAGATAAAAGAAGAAAAAGCTGATAATTTGGAGCAAAGATTTTTAATATCTTTCTATTTTAGATTTTTTCTTTTACTTAAAGGTAAGGAAACAAATATATAACATATATTTAAACAACAATCAAAAACTTGTATTTATATTACAGTTTACTTTGTAAAGTATAAATTACTGACAGAAAGTGCTGTGTTTGCTGTTTCCTCAACCGCAGCACCTGGAAGAAATTAAATTTATTGTCATAGTTGGAGGTGAAGTCACTTTACCTTGTGAAAATGGAAACGATGTTCATGAAAGATGTCACAATAATACCTGGCTCTAATTGATTAGAGAAACAATAAAACAATAATGCTGCTGTAACACAGGAATTTAGCACCGGCTGCCAAAGATGCCACAGCTAAATGTTTGGCATTATGTCTACAGACAGTCATAATGACCATCAGGTCAGAGGTCAACATTTAATTTAATTTTATTTATACAGCGCCAAATCACAACAACAGTCGCCTCAAGGCGCTTTATATTGTAAGGTAGACCCTACAATAACACTTACAGAGAGAAACCCAACAATCATATGACCCCCTATGAGCAAGCACTTTGGTGACAGTGGGAAGGAAAAACTCCCTTTTAACACGAAGAAACCAGAACCAGGGAGGGGCGGCCATCTGCTGCGACTGGTTGGAATGAGAGAAGGAAGACAGGATGAAAGACATGCTGTGGAAAATAGGGAGAGATTAATAACTAAGTATGATTCAATGCAGAGAGGTCTATTAACACAGTGAGTGAGAAAGGTGACTGAAGAAGTAGTGACATGACATGATATTTTAAATCTTCACATAGTACTTCCATTGTGTTGGTAATACATACAACACTAAGTAACAATCTTAGTTTCTAAGTTTATAAGGCTGTTTGGCAATTTTCAACCAATAAATTATTAGTTGACCTTTGTAATGGGGAAAATTTTGGTTTATCCTCATATTTAGATATAAGCATGCAGATGGCAGCGCAGTGGCAAAAGCCCTCCTATCAGAGATCATCTCCAGATGGGGTATCCTGGAGAAAATCACAAGTGATGATGGCACCCATTTTGTAAATCAGGCACTGAAAGAAATCAGTGTGAGAGTGGGGTTTAGATTACAAACACATTGTGCATGGAGGGGCTGTAGAAATAGCGAAAGACTCCTTGAAAACCTCCAGCACACCTCAGTCCCTATGAAGAGTTGTATGGATGAGCTGCCAGAATGGGGGCTGAAACCCCAAAGTGGACAGGCGTGTCTACAGAGCTATGTAACAGTGAACTGATTGTGTATTGTCAAAATCTCCCCAAGACTCTCTCGCAGATACACCAGACAGCGAAGGCAGTCCCTCCCAGAATGGCAGAGGAACCCCTGCACCCTTTCAAGTCAGGTGACTGGTTGCTGGTGAAAGGCGTAAGAAGGAAACACTCGAAGGCAAAACGCTGGTTGGGCCCATTCCAATTCCTGCTGACCACACAGACAGCAGTGAAGGTCGCGGAAAGAGGCAAGTTGATCCACGTCAGCCATTGTAAGCTCTTCACAGGAGAATTGCCTGTGACACAGAAAGTACAACCAGACAAAACACATTGGGCAGAATAATCCTCGCACCTCATCCAGGTAGTAGGCTACCCTCTACCTGCAATGATGTGCCAAACCGAGAAGCAGCCCTTGTGCTATTCACAGGGCTGCCTTGTGGTCGAGCCTCTGGGGAGACCTGCAGCTGAAGACCTGCAGCTGAACACCATGCCAAAGCCCAGAGACATCCGTACAATAGGAGGAACTGCCAACAAGCAGAGAGAAAAATCTCTAAGTATGGCGGATGCCTTGAACTACACTATGTATACTCAACCACTCAAGATTTAAGTTTTGATCTGTGTAATGTGATTAATTGTAAGGGAAAGGGTGACAGTTGGAGAGGGTATGATTTGTATTTGTGTAGGCCACCAAGGGGATGGCCCGAACCTGGAGACCGAAGCTGGTGCAGTAGCTGGGACGATGTGTGGTCTCACTTGCAACCAAATTATTGGGGCCCAAACAAGGTACAAAATCTGCGCTTTTCTCATTAAAGAGAGGCCGGGTGGGACTGGGACCAGATCCAACCCCTTGCTATTGACCATAAACGGTCTGAAACAAAATCCCATGTCTATCGCATATTCAGGACGATGTTATGATCTGTCTGAAGACTCATTTTACATGATTATCAGAGTAGACCAGGCAGGCACAGATAGCATGGGGATAATTAAGGTAGTTCTTCACTCTAAGGCGGAAACTGTCAGTGGGGGTTACATTCCAGTCAACGGCACTTCAGCACCACAAAGACTAAGGGGTGAATGTCACGGATTTGGCCCACGAGACCTCCAGAGACCTATTTGTGAGGTATGTAAACATATGATACAGGTAGAAACAGGGTACATAGATAAAAACACCTGGCTGGATTGGATAACATACACAGCCAGTACAAACAACATGATAGAGTGTGTGGCCTGCTCTACAGCGCATCCCACACTGTTCACTGTGACTGCCCCTTTATTGTTCAGGGAGGACAGGCCAGGATTTGACTGCATGTTACAGCTCCACATGAAGGAGGAGGTGGGTCATGACTAACAAATTTTAAGTGCACTTTTCCCAGTAGTCAGGAAGGGTGTCACTCCTCCTCTGTTTTCCCCAAGGGCCGGAAATTACACCTGTTTAACCAGGGTAAGTGTCACCCCTATAGGAAACTCAGACGCCGTATGGTGCAATGAGGTCATAGATGTCACTGAATGGGAAAATATGAGCAGCATTAATGTTGCTCGTGCCTACCGCTCCTGGTGGTGTGGAGACAAGACCGTGAGAGACACTCTGCCCAGTGATTGGTCAGGAACTTGTACTATTGTGAGATTAGCGCTCCCTATAGTGTTAATGGGATCTCATGCTACTGCAGAGACCGTTGTGAGTAGAACTGGTAGAACCATGTCAGAAGATTCTGATTTGACTAAAAACTCTCCAACTTACATAGATGCTATAGGCGTCCCTAGAGGTGTCCCTGATGCATACAAATTAGTTATTTCTTAGATGAAGGATGTGTGTGTGTGTCAATATGTCCTGGTGAAAAATGCTTAGCTATGCTTAATGATGTTTCAATATGTTATCTGCTAAATGTTAGATCGTAGAGGGACAAATTCTAGGAGGTTCCTGAAGCAATGTTAGTGGAAAGTCTTCCCTGCCCAGCAATAACCCAGGTGGGACGAAGTAAGCCGTTGTAGCTAAAAGATAGAGGGATAGCATTTGACATTTCCAATAAGTAGGATTGTGGGTTTGTGACTTACACGCAATTTAAAATTAGTTAGATATGACAGTGTGGTTGAACCTGATGCTTATTTTTGTCATGTGTATGGCACGCAAACAGAGCTGACATTAACCACAATGTCATCAAAACACCTCCTACCCTAGTTCTCAGAAAAAAATTATCTCATGACCACAGTTCTCAGACCACTAAAATATCTCGTCCGTGTTATCCTCTATAAAACATTAATGTGTTACATCTAGGACATCAGGAGTCAAATATGGTTTAGAAGTTTAACTCCCTCATAATTCCGTGTGCTGTCCGTCATGCCATGAATCCTGCTGTTTAAAAAGCACAAATGTCAATTTTCCCAAAGAAGCACACATACTGTATAGTGACACGCTTTTGTGCTAGCTGGTTGAGTATATATGGTTAAAGGATAGAAATACCCTCATTATATTGTGTCGTAATGCTAATTTTGAAATATAAAAGTAATGCATGGTCGATTCATTAGAGACTAGTTCTGAAACAAAACATTTATATTCTTAAAATTTATTCATTCATCAATATTATGATAAAAAAAATACAGTGTGAATTCGATTTAAACAGGATATAAGTTTAAACTGAACAAAATGAAGACGTTAATGTGATCTGCCTAGACTGAAAACCACCAGTCACAATGAGGTGGAGACAGGAAGTAGGCTGGATTCTACACTTGTCTTGAGACACAAGTACAGCGACATTGAGACTTGAGGTTATAATAAAGAAGGAGACAAAGAAGCACAATGGTTGAATTTGCAACATTTAAAATTCTTCTTATTTTGATGCTTCTATTTACAGGTAAAGAAACATATTTAAAATATGTATCAAACCTATACTGACATTGCTAATGATGGTTCAGGACGTAATAGTCATGTAACTGAAACTGTTTACTATTTTTAGTTAACACGATGAGTTTAGGAAATTCTTGAACCATGTGCATTTTATATATATGAATATAAAATTATGCCCTACATACAATATAAAAGCTGTGTTTGAGTCTAACGTTATCATTTTCATTTATCTACTTTTGTCACCAGCAGTTACTCAAATGACCAAATTAAGCTCTAAAGTTGGAGGTGAAGTCACGTTGCCTTGTGTAAATGGAAAAGATTTTCACAATAGCTATAACAGTACTACTTGGCTCTTCAGTGGTTCAGGAAGCAATGAAACAGTGTCACTGTTTGAACATGGGCAGTTTAACAGTGGTCTCAGAGCTAAATCACACAGGCTGAGTGTTACACCGGACTATTCTCTGATTATAAAGCAGGTCACATCAGAGGATGATGGTCATTACACCTGCAGACAGTTCAAATCAGGAGAGCAATTTACAGACTCTTTGGTTTACATGTCTGTTATTAACAGTGAGTATTGACATTACTGTTTTCACCTTTAACTGCTTTGTTACAGCGCACTCAAAGTACAGTAAATAAGTACATTATCTTGGCCTATGCTGACACCTGTATATTTAATAAGAGCTTAAAAAAATCAAGGAAAAATCTGAACATTAACGCCTACAGTGAGTGGATCTAATAGTTCATTTATAATCATGGATAAGTTTTCTGATCTAATTAAGCTCAATATGTTCCCCTCCATGATTCAGTATAAAGATAAAACATTAGTTTTTATTCTTTACAAATGATTTAAAATAAAAAATGTGATGATTTCACCAGTCTGGTCTATTTGTTCTGTTTGAGTGATTTACAGTATATACAAAGTATTGCATATCTTATAGTACAGTAGTGCTGTTGCATACAAGTGAGAATATGATAAAAAGTTTGAAGAGATTTCATACTGAATTGTTTTGTTTTTATATTGATAGATCTGTAATTTTTAGACCCATTGTTTTTTCTTTAATGACTGTAGATAGTAAATGTGTATATTTTCTCACTGGATTTTTTAACATTTCAGAAGGGGACACAACAAAAGGAATAATTACATCAACAACAACCAAAACTGCAATATCAGCAAATGCCCCTGAATCTAAAAGCGCTACATCAACCACAGAACCAGAGAAACCCTCAAAAACAGGTACAGTGTGAGCATCTAAAAATTAAAACTGTATGTGTTTATTTAATAAAAGAGCTGTTTCTGAGTAAATAATACAGATCAAACCATCACCAAAAACAGGGTTAACATTACTCTGGTAGCATATTGTCTCAATCAGGCAAAATGTTTTTAAAAAAACTAAAAATATATAAATTATTTCCACAATTTACATAGGCTGGAAGTAGCAGTATTTTTTTTAGCAAGCCCTATCAACACTTGTTAAATCTTATGAAATACTGACAGGCAGTGCCACGTGCTGCCATATTGCACAGGTGCAATTAGAGCAATAAGAAAGGGTATCTCTCTCGCTCTCCCATTTAGTGAAAATACACTGGATATAAATCATTTACCATGTTGATAACTGGTTTAATAAATACATAGTATAGTAATTAATAGCTATATTTTGTTAATTTCTGAATAAAAATTTTTTCCAGTTCAAACCAAACACATGCTGATCATTTTAGTGGGTGGTTTTCTATTACTCTTCATAATCCTGGCACTCATTGGATGGAAGAGAAATAAAAGTGAGAACACCACATTTATATTTGAGAAACACAAATATTTTTTTTAAATAAAGTTGTTGGACTTAAATTGTTGTTGTTGGAATTCCCTAATTTGTCTCTTTAGGGAACAAAACACAGAAGAGTGATGAAATTGTGAGTTTTAAACTGAATAGTCAAAGATGTTTAAACAGCGAGGACTTCTATAGTTAATTTCTCTGTGGCTATAACATCACTTTATTTTAAGTATCAGTGGTTTAAATGAAAAATATCTAACAACCTCTATCTGTACAGGAACTGAGCATGAATTACTGCGGTATACCACAAACCAGTCAGAAAGGGGTGAGATCACACACCAGTGCAAATTACACCTGTTTCATATTTTACTTATGATATATTTATCCTCTAACACACACACACACACACACACACACACACACACACACACTGAACCAATTATTAAAAGTAATGGTACTCATTACATTTCCATTTTCCTTAGTGTCAGGGGTAGATGGTTGGGTGTCCAGATACAAAGAATAATAATAATGGACTGGATTTATATAGCGCTTTTCAAGGCACCCAAAGTGCTTTACAATGCCACTATTCATTCACACACTGGTGGAGGCAAGCTACAGCTGTAGCCACAGCTGCCCTGGGGCAGATTGACAGAATCTGGCAGATTGACACCAGAGGTGCCTCTGGCCAACACCAGTAGG
>NW_005189431.1:0-2216 GCF_000239375.1 Pundamilia nyererei
AAATGTAAAAGAACCCACCCACCACTTTAACTCATTCACTGCCAGCCATTGGCAGTGAATGAGTTAAACCCATTGACTCATTCAGTGCCATTGACGGCTATAGACGTCAATGGCAGTGAATGAGTTAATCACACTCTAGATCTTGTTTTAACATATGGCATAGAAACTGAACATTTAACAGTGTTTCCTGAAAACCCTCTCCTGTCTGATCATTTCCTGATAACATTTATAATTACAATAATTGGTTACACAGTAGTGGAGAGTAGACTTTATCACAGTAGATGTCTTTTTGAAAGCGCTGTAAAAAAAATCCGTAAAAATACCGTACAATCTACCGTTTTTTTATGAAGGAATTTTCCGTTTTGATTTTTCACAGGTTTTTTTTCCGTATTTCTTTAATTACGCATTGCATTCTGGGAGCAAGAATCGACAAGAAGCGGGAAAATTTACAATCAAGGCAGCCGTCTTCATGGGCAGGGATTTGGAGACAGTTTTGCATCTTTCTCAGGTAAACATCAAATATGTATTTTACATTTTAAAATGTATATCTTAAAAGACTTAATTTTATGTGCTTTTTGTTGAAAATTGTCATAATAATGGTCAGCTCGTGTCTGCCACATCGAAGAATTTGCTGAGTAATCTTGAAGTAAGGATAATTTATATTTTATTTTATTTGTATGCTTTTTTGGCTGTTAGGCAGAGTTTCGCTATATAATCGCCAGTTTTTATTTGAGAGATACTCATATAAATAAATGCGGTAGGAGTAAGTTTATTCCCTGTATCATATGGTTTATGCTTTGCTAAATGTAGGCCTTCTAGCTAACTAATGAGTTAATGGGAGTTTGATATACTTGGCTAGTAGTGATGGGATTTCCGGCTCTTTTTAGAGAGCCAGCTCTTTCAGCTCCGAACCGGCTCTTCAGGTTGTTTTGTTGCTTTAATTAATTAATTATTAACAATAATATAAAATTATGCACAAAAGGAATTACTAATGTAAAAAAAAGTGGGTTTTATTTATATATGTTTATATATAAATATATGTGGTAGCCCCTAGAGACAAAGCACGTACAAACTCCAAAACACATTCCTAGAGTTAACTGAACTTCCAAATCAGAGCTACCTAGATCACTTAAATTACACAATTGAAAGCATATGTGTATTGTTTGTGTATTTATACAGAAGCACGCATATATATTCAAATAATTAAAAACAAAAAGTTCATTTACCTGTTACTACCACACACCAAATCTGGTCATTGGTACTTCCTGTCTTGTGTACCCACTAGGTAACAAAAGCTCAACACTGCGCCCTAGCATCCTGGAGCACTTCTGTTGTGTTTTGTACGTGTTTTGGAGTTTTTACATGTTTTGGAGTTTTTACATGTTTCAGAGTTCGTACGTGTTTTGGAGTTTGTACGTGTTTTGAAGTTTGTACGTGCTTTGTCTCTAGGGGCCACCGTAAATATACTTTTATTTATTCACTCCACATAAAACGTAATAAATAAATCATATAATACAAAAACCAACAAGCCACAGTTCAACTTTTAACTATACAAATATTCAGCTTTTTCCTTTTAAACCAATTTTAAGTGAAAAAACACAAAACACTACAAACCACAACACAATTAAATATAAATTAAAATATGAAAACTAAAAGAAGATGCATATTCTCTGTCATATGGGCCGGCATGAATAAACTTTCTGAATCCTTTATCATCCGCAACTGAAAATAGTTATGGAAGTGTGAGAGAGAGGGTCTTTTCCCGGATGGGGGGTGTAGTCCGTGCTTGAATGTGTGGGACTGCCCCTCCCGTTGTATGTGTGCGCGCGTCACTGAGCGCGAGGGAGGGAGAAAAAGGAGAGTCGAAAAGTACTAGTTGCTACCAACGAGAAACAGAAGATGAAAGCATATAATTACAATAATAACCACTGCAGCCAAAAAGAGTGCCTGACGAGCCCAGTTGTAAGTAGGCTGTTAAGACTCGACTGTACACTGTGTTCGCCTCCTCCGAAACAAGAAAGTTCTGTTGGAGCCATAGCTGGACTGGCCATCGGGCATACCGGGCATTTGCCCGGTGGGCCGCTGGCGATTTTTTGTTTGTATGGGCCGATGGATTTTTTAATTTTTTTTTAGGAAGGGTATATATAATGAAAGGTGTTGGATTGGCCAATTGGTCATGATCGACTCTGGGCTGGACCAATTACAGCCGAGGAGGC
>NW_005189431.1:3766-7311 GCF_000239375.1 Pundamilia nyererei
GTTATATTTGGTATATCCAGACCATCCGTCGGCTCTTACTTCGGAAACATGGCTTAAAAAATTTCACTTCAACGACATAATCCGATAAAAAAAAAAAAGATCTCTTTACCCGTCGGCTTCCAGTGGCTGTCATGCGACCGGCTATTGCAGTTAATAATACAACAGCTTCTTGCCATTTTTTGGGTTTCTTTTTATCGCTGTGTAACTGAGTTCAATTGAAAGCCTGCGTGCGCTAGTACCTCTTGCCACAAGTTCCCAGAATAATTTGCGGTTTTATCCCTGAATGATGTCACATTTTCAATCTTTATCCTGGTGGGCCGGTCTCTAGTCAAAATGCCCGGGCCGATTTTTTGTCCCAGTCCAGCCTTGGTTGGAGCAGCTCTTCAGCGCCTGTCTGTCTCTCGCTAGCAAAGTTGACCCAGACAGTGAAGCTAGTTACCGGCTACGAGCCCGACACGGAACCCGACGTATTAGCCAGAGGTCTCTTTACCACGGTTCAGAGCCGCGGACCTGGCCGAGGTAACAAGAGAGTACGAACATGCTGTGTTAGTTCAGTGAGAGATTTATTTGGAAAGAAAACAGTTTTCACTAGAAGTGGGAAAACTAATGTGTACACTTATTTTTGCATTTTATTTTGTTAAATAGAATAAATGTTTTGTTTTTTTTAACCCATGCTTTTTCTTAATGGATCGCACAATTTTAGCTTAACAGATGTTTTTAATAGAAAAGGGAAAAGAGTATATTCCTTAATGTATAAAGAAATTAAAAAAAGAAATCTGATACTTTTCCAAAACTGATATAACCACAACAGTCACATGAGTGACAGCAGAGTACAGCCAGTGACTGTGCAGGACTTTTATTGTGAAAAGTAGGAAGAGTAAATATCCCTTTTTTAATGAATAGAATAATTAATTTTTTTACTTACAGATTGCAGTATTTTTGTGTGTGTGTGTGTGCGCCTTTTTTGTGTGGTTGGTTGGTTTTTAGCCCATATGAAGCTTGGTTTTATATTGACTGACTGCGTTTATTAATGACACCATTTAATTAACTTTGGTATGCTTTTTAACTTGGTGTTTATCTAGTTAATTTGGTCAATTTTAAACTGAGGATATTAATAATTGAATAAAAACGTAAAGTTCCTTTTAAGTTAAACATGCTCTTTCAGGATCTTGAATTAAATGGATTGGCTTGTAGTTTGACATATTACAATGACTATTTGTTCCATCTCTTTGTGTTTGGATCAGAATGATATCTGATCCAAATATCTGATTGGTGCATCCTTAGTCAGTTATGCTGACTTGCAATGTTTGCAGATTTAAGTGCATCTCTATTTTATTTATTTTTTCAAGTGCATTTTTTTTGACTGAATACCTGAAACACTGCAGATCACACAGACACATTAACAATGTATTTTCTTTGTGTGGCCATAAAGATTGTGGCAGAAGATTTTCCTCATACAGCTGCTTTGCTGTTCATATGTCACGGACACACAATTTTTGCAACAGAGAATATGCAGATGTTAAAAGGCTCGTGACTCCCTTGAGTGGTCACATGCAAGAGGGTTTAAGTGTAACTTGCCCTTTTGGTAATTGTGCAAAAGCTTTTAATGTAAAGACATCCTTTTCATCTCACATTTCCAGGTGTCATAGAGGCTGGACTGTCACCCAGATAGCACCTGCACATACTGTATATGTGAAGTTGGACAGCCCTTACTAGGTGAAGGAGCACATGTAACAGAAAATGTAACTGAAAACACTGATGTGACTGATGCAGCCCAAAGCATTGATGTGGAGAATGATAACATTCAAGATGCATATACAACAAATCTAGCTTTGTTTTTCTTGAGATTGCAGGCAAAGTGTTTAGTTCCAGCATCTACAATTACAGAGATTGCAAATGAAATGAAAACCCTTCAGGATATTCAGCAGGAGTACACAATGAATGTTTTGTCTCAACAACTTGAACAGTATGGTGTTCCAGCTGAGACATTTAGATGTCTTAAGCAAACTGTTTACAAACAGAGTCCTATGTATGAAACCTTGAATGAAAATGGTTCTTTGTCTACACACCATAGAAGGCTGCAGTATTACAAGGCACACTATAACTATGTTCATCCTATGGAAGTCAAGCTTGGGTACAATGATAATGGGCAGAAGAGGCATTATCATCACATTCCAGTTCTGGAAAGCCTCACTGCATTGCTGAAAGAGGGAAATGCCGTTCAACAGAGTTTTAATTCTGTTTCTGCTGCTGACGGTGCAATCTGTGATATTACAGATGGGCATGTCATTAAATCTAATGCCATGTTTTCTTCAGATCCAGATTCTTTAAAGGTGATGCTTTTTCAAGATTCCTTTGAGGTGCCCTCTTGGATCTGCCAAGCGAAAGCACAAAATTTTAGCTGTTTACTTAACCTTGGGAAAAGTATGTACTGTACACACCACAGATCAGCTATTGACCAAATACAGTTGGTACTGCTCTGTCTAGAGGAAGACTGCAAATACTTTGGTATGGATCAAGTTTTTAGTAAACTTGTGTCAGACTTGTGTGAGCTGGAGATAAAGGGCATATCTTTTGAGGGCAAGCTGTATACGGGTATTGTTGCATGGATAATGGAAGATAACCTGGGCTCCCACATGATTGGTGGGTTTACAGAAAATTTCAGCTCTTGTGAGTATTTCTGTAGATATTGTCCCGTTACAAAAGATGACTTTAGGTCTAACTCACTCACAGTTGCCATGCATAGAGATCCTGTTGGATATAATGAGTCTCTGAATTTTTTGGAGAGTCATCCTGATGTAACAATGCATCATGGAATTAAAGGCAGCAGTGTTTTCAACAGATTATCTAACTTTCATGTTTGTCAGCCTGGACTGCCGCCATGTCTGGCACATGACCTTTTGGAAGGTGTTGTTGACTATGACATAGCACTATGTTTGCAGTTCCTAATAAAAACAAAAAAGTGGTTCAGCTATGAGTGACTAAATGACAGACTTGGATCTTTTTCTGGTGAAAGTGGTGACAAACCAAATGCCATTTCCAACAAGGGAATAAAGCTTGGAGGCCATACAGCCCAGAACAGGTAGCTGTTGAGGTTTTTGCCCATTTTGGTGCATGACAGAATTGAAGATGCTGACAATGCTGTATGGCTGCTTGTACTTCTTCTGAGGGAGCTGGTTGAATTTGTCTGTGCACCTATGCTATCAGAGTCGCAGACTGCGTACATGAAGGTACTCGTCGAAGAGTATGTGGAAATGAGGCAGGAGTTATGCGGGTCATTCCATGAAAATGGCACAATTTGAGTCCCTCTCACCTCTTATGGTGTATTTCATCTATTGGGTCACCAAACTTTCTATTTAAACAGCTTTACATATATATTGAAATGTACCCTTTAATACAGTGTAAAAAAACTGGACTAATTTTTATCTTTTTATGGGAAATAATAGAGTTTTTTCATTTGACACCACCTATTTTGTCATGTCCCTCATGGCCTTGATGAAAGTTTACTTTGAAAATACCAAATAAAACTATTTAAAAAGTCAATA
>NW_005189432.1:0-1533 GCF_000239375.1 Pundamilia nyererei
ACCATATCCCAGAATTCATAGTGCTGACCAGACAATTCCAGTTTTCAACAATGGCTGCCGCTACTAAGTTTTAATATTACTCTAATTACTCTTTCTGTGT
This sequence comes from Pundamilia nyererei, assembly GCF_000239375.1. NCBI lineage: Eukaryota > Metazoa > Chordata > Actinopteri > Cichliformes > Cichlidae > Pundamilia > Pundamilia nyererei. The sequence continues at coordinate 101 of NW_005189432.1, forward strand.
TTCTGGTAAATAAACTTTTAAGATATTTTTAGGCGAGAATGTAGTTGTTTAAACTTCACATATCTGCTCGGTTTATCAAGACATCACATATTTGCAAAAGTGCTCCGATGTTTTCGGTGATATCTGTTACCCACCAGCTCGATAGGTAGCCAAGGGCGGTGACGCAAAACTGAAGTCCAATTTCCGCTTACTTCGGAGGTCCCGGCAGATTTCCTATCAAAATTGCTTAATAAACATTTATTTTGTTTATTTTTATTTTATTAGCATTTTCCTTAAATGTGTTAAATATATATTTTCTCATCTAAATGTCCACTGAGCTGTGAGCCAGGGGGCGGTAATGCACCTTAACATTGGTTTCCAACCAAGAAGAAGAAGAAGCTGTGCGCCAGGAGTGAGGGGGTGAGTGATTCGTTCCTGCTATGATTCAGCACAGGAGGGAGGGGCTGAGTAGCTCAAATGTGCTGTTAGCATGTTAGCGGAGCGATGCTACTGTGAACCGAGGAGTTATTTTCTTGATGTGAGCTTCTACTCAGGGTTTTTTCTTCCAGTTCAGAGCAGAATTTTTTTTGTTAAGATACTGGATGTTGTGTTTTTCTCCACAATTTTAATTATAAGCTAGATACATTGCTGCTAACAGCAATGGGGATGAGTCAGTTGGCCTTGTGAATCATGATTCATGAGTCAGTAAAGTGATTCTCGAGTACTGAACAATTCGTTCATGATTCGCACATCACTAATCTGCAGCAATGTCAGCAGTAAACACTAGAAGGCAACATACCAGAAGCTTCGTCATTATGTGATGATCTGTGGTCATCAAGTGAACAGTATGTTGTTGTTGTTAATATTTCTTCCTCAAACACATATTTTGAGTTAAAGCCACTTTGTTCATGAATGGACAATAAAATTCTTGTAGCACAAACTGGATTTATTTTATTATAAAATATTTATAATCAATCATTAAGTTTGAAGTTAGTGCAACTCATTTAACTATAGCATCATGTAAAATCTTACCATTTTCTATTTCAGAACAGTAAATTTATTATTTTATGCTCAGTGAAATCATTCACAGACCCTGACTTGTTTTTTTTTTTCATCTTAAGCATGTTCACACAAATATTTCTGTCCCGTCATGCTTTGCAGGAATGTCTTTTTTCACTAGAAACAGTCTCCTTAGTAGGGATGGGTAGTAAACAGACCGAAAAGCAGCGCACATCTCGGTGCTTTCTTTCGGTGCATTTTTTTCCTGAGCTTTGATACACTTTAGATTCTAGACAATCATTTTACGTTTCCGAGGATAGTAGGCGGGGTCAGGTACGTACTTTCTTTTAGAGCAGAGCTACAGATTAAAATTGACCAAGGCAAAGCGGTCAAAAGTCTGGCTGTAAATCACAGCAAAATATGCAAACTCAGCAGCCTGCAACAAGTGCTTTAAG
>NW_005189432.1:2198-7305 GCF_000239375.1 Pundamilia nyererei
GCGTGACAACTAAGAATTCTGTGCTTAAGTAATGAATTGTAGAATAAATTATGCATTTGTCAATCCTTTTTGCTAACATGTTGTCATATCTATGTCGGGCAGAGTGCAAATCCCGAGGCTGAACGGCCTTTGTACAAGCACACACGCTTCTTAGCAGGGCAAAGCTATGAGCTGATTTTGTCTCCATCTGTCATTCTGCAATTCATTTCATGTAAACAATAACATGGCGCACAGAATGAGGTGAAAAAAGGCACATACCTTTGGCGTTGCGTGATCCACTCTGTATTCCTCGTCCACACATAGTCTGAAAAAAACCTGAGTTTTCGGTGGTTCGGCGCGCCATTTACGTGTGGACGAAAGGCCCAAATGCATAGAAACAGCTGCGTTTTCAAAAATAAACTTGTAATGGTGGACGTAGCATAAAAGAGTTAGTAGTTTATTTTATTACTACCTTTAATTTATTGCAGATTAGTTGTATTTGCTTAATTGTTTACTAAATATTTGAGGTGTGAAATAAACCGCAATGTGGCTGGAGGATATGTTTGTGCGCGCAGGGGGCCTAGCAAAAAACGTTTGGGAACCACTGATCTAATTGAACATACGCAAGACAACAATTTATAGACATGCACACTATACCTATCTAAAGTAACCCATGTTACTTTTTCACTCGTGAAAACAAGTAACACGTGAGTGTGCTGTTTAATGCTCCTCCTTCATCAACTCTTTCTCTCTGCACCCTGCAAAGCACACAGGAAGTACAGAACAAATATAAATACAAGACCTTATGACTAAATCAAAAGAATAGAAATGGATTGCAGTGGTGCTGTGTTAAAGTATTAAATTGCAGTGTTAAAGCTTCAAATACAGACACCACCCAGCAGTTACTGAGTAAGTGTGTTTTGGGTTAATCTTATTTATTTAATAGCAGCATTGTTCCATATACAGCTCACATGATTAGAAACTCTTAATGTACTCTTAGTTAAAGAGCACTGGCATGTCGCAGCATGTTTTTATAGAGCTGACCGGCATTCGGGTGATTTAGTTTTATGGACTTGAACTTCGATGTCTACAATGTCTACAACCAGTGTTTCCAACGTAACACAAAACAATTTAATCACAACAGCACTGACTTTCACAGAAAGAAGGGGAGGCAGTTTAATCAATGGTGTTCTGTATATAAGGGTTGGATTAGTGCAAGAGCTGTTACTGGTGGAGCAGTTTAAGAGCACTGTGCCTGAAATCAATTCACATATGTATACAGTGGCTTGCAAAAGTATTCGGCCCCTTGAAATTTTCCACATTTTGTCACATTACAGCCACAAACATGAATCAATTTTATTGGAAGTCCACATGAAAGACCAACACAAAGTGGTGCACACGTGAGAAGTGGAATGAAAATCATACATGATTCCGAACATTTTTTACAAATAGATAACTGCAAGCCACTGTGTGTGTAGTGAGATCTCTTATGTCATTTGATACGGCCAAATGGATTTAGACTCACTAAAAAAGTGAAATGAGTAATGGGTCCAGAGGTGGGCCCATTTTACAAAAACTCTTTAAATGCTTGTAACTTCATTGCCATTTGAGCCAGACAGAAAATACAAATGTTTCCTGAAAGACCAGAGTTGTTTTAGTTATTATTTCACAAAATATAAAATAAATACATTAGGCCTTACATAACCTTAGTCCATGTAGGGTTAGGCCACTTTACAGGGCATCTACAATATAACACAGACATCATAACAATCAGATGATCAGGATAATGGCTTATCACCACTCTAAGATGATCAGTAGTGAAACAGGCTGGCCTTCTCTGAACTGCTGCCTATTTGCTTCTGGTCCTTCTGATGAGCAGCAGGATCATGGGTGGTGAACTGGATTTGCAGCAGTTTCTCAGTTTTTACGGTTCCAGGCAATTTCTCTTGATGCAAAGTACATTCTTACTGGTGTATCCATAACCATGGCTTACTGCACACAAAGAGATGGAATTAGTTATAACATATACGCAGTTGTGGTGCCTACAGCCCTACAGAAGAGGAACTAGCATCTTTAAGTGGCAGGCGATTTCAAATGCAGCGTTTCTATCAGCCCAGCAAACACACAAACTGTTTTTGTTTTTGTGGGGTTTTTTCTTTCAAATGTCCTAATGAGGAGCTACTTTTTACTTTATTATTTTTAATACATTTCCAAGCCTGTACTTTCAGTAAAATAACTTCAGTAAAATAAGTTGCCAACGTTAAAAGTACTTTTTGAAAAGTACTAATGTATTGAAATCTGTATTAACTGTCCACTCTTTAGTATTCATCACATATTATCTGCAATATAACACCACTGTCTCAGTCTTACCTCTTGTAATACAGAATAAAAAGCGTCATCTGGCACAAGTTGATAGACATGTGACGAAGTTCTTCTTGCAGTGGACTTTTCTGGTTCTGTTTTGACAACAGAATTAAATCAGTCGACAGAACCAATTTCTACTCAATAAAACATTTATATTGCCTTACATTATTATACGTTAATTGATAATGTATTTAATAGTGGTTGATCTGAATACAAATGGCTTTTAACAAGTCATAACAAGTCTCACCTTCATTTACTTCAGCGTACTCCTCTTCTACGAAGTAGTAACAGGGTCCAGAAGACAATCCATCTTCATCTAAAGGAGACAGAGTGAGAGTAAAGTGAGGATATCAATATGTTGAAATCAATGAAGAAAATCTGTATTTTTGGTTAATTATGTCAAATTTGACATTTTAGAAATGCCTAATATACATATAAGGCAATACCTGCAGTTTTATACATTTTTATGCTACATTGTTTTTGTCTTTTCGAAATGAGTAAGATGATTGAATATTGATTATATCATGTTCCTATTCTTGTTTTGTTTAATTTAGATTATTCTAAACAGAATACAACATTTCACTCTATGCCACTTTTAGTTTTGAGCTGTACAAAGCAAATTCACACCTCTCACTCTAGATGCGCGTCTAAAATACTTGCTTGAACTGTATTAGCACTGTGGTTTTTATTTGAAGCACAAGTCCAGGAAACTCATGTTCTCACCACCGCCTACACATTTAGCAATAACAGATACACATCACAAGAAAGGGTAAGGCAATACCAGACAAACAAGTCTTGTTTGACTTCATAAATCAAATTTGGAATAAAAGTTATATCAACTTAAATTCTGTTAGTGTAAACTTAACAATAAGTTATTTTTTAACAGGAGATAACTATAATTTACATGACATTACCTGTTTTTTTCCTGTTTTTATTTACAGTGGCGTATGTTGCTCTGCTTGCATTAGGTGCACTGGCCTCTGTGATTAAAAAAACAACAACATAATACATCAAAAGACAACAGTAGTCTTGAGACAAAATAGTCTAAACAGAGTTTTTTTTATGTCAGGACATTTAGCTTCTGTTTTTCACAATTAAAAATCTTATAATGTATATTACTTTAACCAAGTATTTATTTCATGTTGGTCAAAAGGACACAAGTTTTTATTTATTATTACAATAACAAATAAGAGCACATCCTAATAAATAGTTCTTGTCTTTTTCTGTGTGGTGCCTGTTAACGCTTGGTTTAAAGGACTTTATAGGTTCCAAAAGAGAGTAAGTTAAATTATTTTTGCATAGTTAAGTCTTTTGCAGGATGCCATACACATGGGTAATTAAACAGTGTTTGTGTTCTGACCTGTTTGACGCTCTGTTGAATCTGAAGTACGCACCTTAGTTGACAGATAGAGCAGTGCTATAGCACAAGGAAGAAAAACAACGTCACCAGTGAACAACAAAGAAAAAATAAAGGTGTTTTTAAAACTTTAGACAACAACAGTGCTATGAAAAAGTTATGAGCCACTGCTTTTTCTTTGTATTTTGCTAAAAGAATTTGGAAACAGTTGAGGCAATTTACTTAAATGTGTAAAAACATACATGGAAATGTAGTGTAAAAGACAAAAAAAGAGTGTGTTTAAAAGTCGACATTTAGTATAAGCACCTTTATTCTTGAACACAGTCTAAAGTTTCTTAGGAAAGCTTCTTTGTAATTTATTTAAGTAGTCTTCAGAAATAGTTCTGAAGACTAACTGAAGAGACAGATTAATCATTCAGGTCTTTGTTGGATCTTATCATGATTCTTCATGACATGACTTTTAAGTACTTTCCATTTGCCGTTGATCTGGACTTTTCCAAAGTACTGTATGCCTTTTGAGAATTTGAAAACAGCAAAACAATGAGCACAAAATTCTACATGAAATGTAATGTTTGTTATTTTCTTTACCTCTGTCCCAGTGATCTTTCCCAAAGTGACGCAGTGCCCCCACCACCAACACAACACTCAATAAAACAGTGACAATAATCCAAGGTGTGGCAGGATGGCTTACATTTTCGGAACTATCTGTAAATATATTTAAATATATTTGTAAATATGAATAAAGTCGTTTAATTTATCTTTTGAAAAAATTGGAAAAAATGCAAAAAAAAAGGTCAAACAGGAAGATGAAAATCAGTCAGAGGGTATGTGAAAGTTTAGTACACCTGTTCCATTTGCTTAAAGTGTACCTTTAATACTGCACACTGGAAATTCCACAGTATTTCAAAAAGCTACAGATTTGAATGACAGCAGTCAAATGTATCTATGGGATTTATTTTAAAACTTTGTTGTTTCTCACCTGTGTTCTGACCTGTGACATTCAGCCAGCTCACTGGTGACTCTCCAGCTCCTGAAATGCTGCATTTGTAAAGTCCTTCATGAGAATATAAAACTCTGCCGATGGTCATGTATCCTGTGAAGCTCTTCCTGATGAGGATTCCATCTTTGTAGAAATCAGCTGTGAAGTTGGAGGAAGTTGTCTTGTTCCTGCAGCTCAGAGTCACAGTTTCTCCCTCCATCACAGGAACAGCAGGACTCTCCAGGATCACAGGACCAGCTGAAAACCAACATGTATAAATCTATTCAATGATGTGTTTGATTATGACAACATAATGCTTACTAAATGGAAACTTACCAATAACAGTGATGTTGATAATGTTGCTTTTCTCCCCTCCTCCAGTCTCACATATGAACTCTCCACTGTCTTCTGTATAAACATTTTTTATA
>NW_005189433.1:0-7302 GCF_000239375.1 Pundamilia nyererei
GGAGGAGGACAGACATTTGTTTAGAACTCTTAAAGATGTCGAAGAAGCTCCTTTAAGCAATTACTGTGATGTTCCTCCACCTCCAAAGAAATGTCGGAAGGAGTCCGAACCACGAAAGAAGCACGTATTCTCGGAAAAGTAGTTGCAGGAGGTGAGCTGGCTTCAAACAAATGATGAACGCACAGAGATGTGGTGCGGAATGTGCCGTGAAAATTTAATAAATGACAAATTAAAAAGGCATGAACATTTTTTTGTATCGAAAAATATCGAACCGTGACACCAAAGTATCGAACCGAACCGAACCGTGAATTTTGAGTATCGTTGCACCCCTAATATATATATATATATATATGTGTGTGTGTGTGTGTGTGTGTGTGTATTATATTATTCTTCATTCTATATAAAATGGATTACACTAATCATCTTGTTTCCTGTTTTAAATTCAGAGGGTCTTCAAAACTGTCAGTTTAAACTCAAATCTAACCTGAAGGAGAGGTTCCAGTGTGTGTTTGAGGGGGTTGCTAAAGCAGGAAACCCAACGCTTCTGAATCAGATCCACACAGAGCTCTACATCACAGAGGGAGAGACTGCAGAGATCAATGATGAACATGAGGCCAGAATGATTGAAACTGTGTTCAAGAAACCTGCCAGACCAGAAACAACAATCAGGCAAGAAGACATCTTTAAAGCATCACCTGGAAGACATGAACCAATCAGAACAGTGCTGACAAAGGGAGTGACTGGTATTGGGAAAACAATCTTAATACAAAAGTTCACTCTGGACTGGGCTGAAGACAAAGTCAACCAGGACATCCAGTTCATATTTCCATTCACTTTCAGAGAGCTGAATGTGCTGAAGGAGGAAAAGTTCAGCTTGGTGGAACTTGTTCATCACTTCTTTACTGAAACCAAAAAAGCAGGAATTTGCAGCTTTGAAGACTTCCAAGTTGTGTTCATCTTTGATGGTCTAGATGAGTCTCGAATTCCTCTGGACTTCCACAAAACTACAATCCTAACTGACCCTAGAAAGTCCACCTCAGTGAATGTGCTGCTGACAAACCTCATCAGGGGGTACCTGCTTCCCTCTGCTCGCATCTGGATAACCACACGACCTGCAGCAGCCAATCAGATCCCTCCACAATGTGTTAATATGGTGACAGAGATTAGAGGGTACACTGATCCACAGATGGAGGAGTACTTTAGGAAGAGATCCAGAGATGAGGAGCAGGCCAGCAGGATCATCTCCCACATCAAGACATCACGAAGCCTCCACATCATGTGCCACATCCCAGTCTTCTGCTGGATCACTGCTACAGTTCTGGAGGATGTGCTGCAAACCAGAGAGAAAGGAACACTGCCCAAGACCCTGACTGAGATGTACATCCACTTCCTGGTGGTTCAGGCCAAAATAAGGAAGGTCAAGTATGATGGAGGAGCTGAGACAGATCCACACTGGACTCCAGAGAGCAGGAGGACGGTTGAGTCTTTGGGAAAACTGGCTTTTGATCAGCTGCAGAAAGGAAACCTGATCTTCTATGAATCAGACCTGACAGAGTGTGGCATCGATATCAGAGCAGCCTCAGTGTACTCAGGAGTGTTCACACAGATCTTTAAAGAAGAGAGAGGACTGTACCAGGACAAGGTGTTCTGCTTCATCCATCTGAGTGTTCAGGAGTTTCTGGCTGCTCTTCATGTCCACATGACCTTCATCAACTCTGCAGTCAATCTGCTGGAAGAACAACAGACATCGTCCTGGTGGTCAAAATTTTTTAATGCACCAAAACTACAGTATGTCCACCAGAGTGCTGTGGACAAGGCTTTACAGAGTCCAAATGGACACCTGGACTTGTTCCTGCGCTTCCTCCTGGGTCTTTCAATGCAGCCCAATCAGATTCTCCTACGAAATTTTTTGCCAGACACACTAAGTAGCTCACAGACTATTCAGGAAACAGTCCAGTACATTAAGAAGAAACTCAGTATGAATCTGTCTGCAGAGAAAAGCATCAATCTGTTCCACTGTCTGAATGAACTGAATGATCGTTCTCTAGTAGAGGAGATCCAACAGTCACTGACTTCAGGAAGTTTCTCCACAGATGAGCTGTCTCCTGCTCAGTGGTCAGCTCTGGTCTTCATCTTACTCTCATCAGAAAAAGATCTGGATGTATTTGACCTGAAGAAATACTCAGCTTCAGAGGAGGCTCTTCGGAGGCTACTGCCAGTGGTCAAAGCCTCCAACAAAGCTGTGTAAGTACATTTGTACTGATCCCTCTACTTTTATCATGCAGTTGAGTCTGTAATTTATTTAATCAGACTTTCCATCTTTGTAAGAATTTGTGTCCCAAAGCATGGCAATTACTCTAAAACAACTGTAACCTTTTTAATGTCTCCTAAACTCAATGTTCTTGTGATGCAACATCCAAAAACTATGGCAGTATCATTATTAGTGCTGCTGCTGTGTTACTGGTCTTTTAAAAAAAACCAAACAATCAAACTTTACTTTCCATGTGTTCATGCACCAGTTTTGCATTTAATCATTAGTTTTTACTACACTGTGCCTTGGGCTTCAGTGTTTGTTTACTATTCTTGACCTGAGCTCTCCCCTCACCCCAAACTGTTAACAGCAGATGGTTGTACCTCCTGAGCCTCATTCTCCTGGAGTTTTTCCTTCACACTGTTGCCAAGTGGGAGTTGTCAAATTGTTGGTGCAGACTTTGGTGCATATCAAACAAGCAGTTCTAGCTCCTCCCGTCTTAAGCATACTTTCCCTGGTTGTCTCTTCTATGGCTGCCATAAAATTTCCTCCAGATTATAATCCGCCCACAAAAATCAAAAATACAAAAACAACTCAGACTTCATGCCATTTATTGCCAACATGGTGTCCTTTTTGCCAGCCTTTGATGATAAACTGCACCACTATCCATAATAAGCTTTTCCATTGCTTTTAATGATTTTAGACTTTACACATGTACATTGTCTTTCTTTTTATTGTGGGCACACAGATAACAGCTCTTCTTTTGTTACAACTGAATTGAAAACACAACTCAGATCAGGGAAAATCTCCTAATTTGGATGATTTTCCAGGTGGTATCTGGGATCAAAAGTTGAAATCAGCTTGGATGGCCTGTACAATGAGTACAGTGGCTCACTCCTTGGGCAAGAAGACCATTCAGTCTAAATGCTTTTTTCCCCTTTCGTGGCTGCTGATGAGGTTGTTTTTGGATTGGCTCATAGCCATTCTCATCGTCTTCAAATTAACTGACAAACTGCTGACTGCTGCTATAGTTTACTGAGTATGTGACTCATGTACTAAAGGTGCTTGAGTTTGAGTCTGCCCAAGACATTTCCTTTGTGTCCATCTCCTCACTTCTCCCTCCTTTTCTGACTTCCCTACTTTACACAGTAAAGTCAAAGTGCCTAGTGTTCTGAGAAATCTTCACCTCCTGCATCTCCCAAATCTTCTCTGTCATATGAAATCAACAATATTCTCTGAGTATAGAATCTTTTCACGATCTTGAATGATAAGGATCCACATGGGCACAGTTATTTCTTTCTTTTCTATTTAAAGAGCAATGACATTGTCTAGCCAGATGCTCTTAGTACAACCGAGGTCTCGATTGAAGCATAGAGGAGATCAGGCCTTTGCAGTTGCAGTGCCTAGACTCTGGACTAACTTGACAGATGATATTCGTACTTCAGAGTCTAGTCAGTCTTTAGAAGCATGCCTTAAAACTCATTTTTTTTATGTTGGTTTTTAATTCGAGTTCAGTTTGAGTACCATCAGGCCTTTTTTTCTGTTTGCTATTTTTGTCTTGTTTTTATGTTGTATACATTGTCATTGCCTCATCTCGTTTATCTGTATTTGTTTTTCTATTGTTTTCTCATGTTCTGAACTAATTGCGAAGCACTTTGGTCAACTCTGTTGCTTTTAAAAGTGCTATAGAAATCGATTTGATTTGATTTGAAGGGTTCCACCTGTGATTTGTAGCTGGAATAGAGTGTGGAAAAACTTTAGTTTAGAGGAAAAACTTGAATGAGGTACATGTTTCTTGATATCAGAGTAACTCATCCACAAGGTGTAGAAAGAGCAGCAGTAGGGTAGGACAATATGTCCAAAAATATTTATATATTTGAAAATTTGCCGTTTTTACAAACCAATTTTGGTTCATCTGTTTTATTCAACGATCTGCTTTCGCCCTTCTCATTCTCCGTCACCGCCATACTTTTTCTGACATGTGCGTATGAAAACAAATGCACTGCACATGCACATTTTACTTATATTCTATCGCAATATTTCATTTTCTTATCATTGCCTAACATTATACCAGTATTATCGTGAACGGTATGATATTGCCCAGCCCTAAGCAGCAGAAGAGTACAAATCATGTCTTACCAAAAAGCCACAACAACTAGAATTTACCTACCTTTGGTATTTCCTGACAGCATAATATTTACTGAAAAGATGTCTTCTCTCATCTTTGTTGCTATGAATGTTCCTGTTTCGGCTGTCCACTTGGCTCTAAATTGTACAAATAGATCTGAGAAGATTACGTTTCTAATCACAAATCAGAAATTATGTTTTTATTAGATTTGCAGTTTGTATTCATGTCTTCTGAATCAGAAGGTGGGGGAAGTGGACCTTACAAGGACTAAGTGTTGATCTAGAAGGGCAATTGTGTTTTAATGAAGTTATTTTGTTAACCATTAATTGTGTTGCATGTTGGCATTTTTACATTTTTTCACAAATTTTGTTTTATTTATTGATTTCATTAGTTTGTTTGTTTGTTTTTTCAGACTGAGTCACTGTAACCTCTCAGAGAGAAGCTGTGGTGCGCTGTCCTCATTTCTCAACTCCCAGTCCTGTAGTCTGAGAGAGCTGGACCTGAGTAACAATGATCTACATGATTTAGGAGTGACACTTCTGTCTGCTGCTCTACTGAGTCCATACTGTACACTGGAAACTCTCAGGTCAGCAGTTACTGTATTTAAATTACTTTTCCACTGAAAAAGTAGAGTAACTAATTACTGTTCATTTTTAGGTATTTTAAATACAGTTACTTACAATGTACTTGCGTTACATTGTAAAATAACTAAACTCGCTGAAAATCATTATTTAATTTCAATAATTTATCTTCTAAAGGTAAAAATAAACTCTGCCGCTTTAACATCGCTGTAGTGCAGCTGCACGTCATTTCGCGCCAGTTTGCCGCATAGTCGTATTCTACAGCGGAAGATGTCGGACTCGGCTGAAGTGAGGGCCTGTTTTATGAAATGGAAATATTCCCGTCACTTTACTTTTCTACATACAGTACATACAGCATGCAGGAAATATGGTGCTCATTGGTTTGAGGAAGTTTCAGAGGAATTCTGTTTGTTAACCAAAGTTCAGAATTAACTTCACTTTGTTGAATCACATGACATGATTACATACATTATGTATGAATATGTTACTCATTGCTTTAAAAATGTAAAAATTTTAATGTTTACTGCGTGAAATATGTCATGTATAACATTTCTTAAGTTAAGCTTTTTTGTTATTCAGATATGTTGCAGAAAAATATATTTGTTATTCTGGAATTGTGTTTCTTAGCTAAAGAAAGTTACATTCCTTACTAAAAAATGTTAAAGAATTTTTTTTTTATAGAATGTAATAAAGATGATTCAGGAAGCAAAAAGGCTAAACTATTTCATGTTGACTCGTATTTTTTTAAAAATTATTTATTATTTAAAGAGTTTAATTTCTATTGTTTGTCCACTCAAGGTTTATGGGGATTTTAATAAGTATTTAGTTAAATTACTTATTGAGTAATTAAGTTACTTTTCAGGCACAGTAATTAGATAAGTATTTTAAATACAATATTGATTAAGTAATTAGTAATAGTAATTAATTACTTTTTTAAAGTAACTTACCCAACACTGCACGTCAGGAGTGAAATATTTCACTGCTGATCATTTACAGTCTGAATGATTTGCATCTATAAACAACTATGCTTTATAGCCTTGTCAAGTGGCCTTTTATTTAGGACTTTTATTTTGGGTAGCAGAATAAGTGAGATATCATTTTGGTTTCTGAGATATAGTGATGTTGTTTTCTTAACTAATTTATTTAATTTAAAATTGTGTGTTAGAGTTATTTATATTTCATTTAAGGTATTTTCTTAAGAAGTCTGACACATAACAAAGATGTTTCGGTGATGCAAAAACACCTTAGTAGGATTAACTGCTGAAAGGTATAATTCTACATGTGGAGACACTGGTATTAATTTCAGTAACATTAGTATCATTTTTGTGATGTCTGAACTGTTATTTTATGTATGGCAAGTCACTAAATTTCAAAACCCAGGCCTCGCGCTCAGTCCTGCATTACCCATGTGATCTTGTGTGAATACCAGCTGGACTGGTCGGGTGCAACAATAGCTGCAGTCATTTAAATAATCTCTGACAGTGGAAAATATTGTATCTTTTGCTTGCTGTGGGCGTGATAGTTGCTACTAGGAGAGATTTTTTTCAGGAGCGGAGATGTTACCAAAACAAGTTTAAAAAATTAAAGTGTTACTGTTTTACATTGTCTGAATGTGCTATTAAAATGTACAAATGGATCTGAGAAGATTGCATTTCCAGTCACAAGTCAGAGATTATGTCTTTAGTAGTTTTACAGGATTTTTACGTATTTTCAAATTTTTGTTTTATTTGACTGATTTCATTTGTTTGTGTGTTTCTTTCAGACTGACTCACTGTAACCTCTCAGAGAGAAGCTGCGGTGCCCTGTCTTCAGTTCTCAACTCCCAGTCCTGTAGTCTGAGAGAGCTGGACCTGAGTAACAATGATCTACAGGATTTAGGAGTCAAGCTTCTGTCTGCTGCACTACAGAGTCCACACTGTACACTGGAAACTCTCAGGTCAGGAGTGAAATATTTCACCGCTGATCATTTCAGTTCTGAATGGTATTATTTGATAAACAACTAAGCGTTTTAAAATTGTCAAGTGACCTTTAATTTAACTTTGGATAGATTATTAAATAAATTAAATAAATACAATTTTATTTATATAGCACCTTTCTAGGCAGAATCACAAAGCAATTGTTTTTAAAAATAACTGCTAAGCCCACAGTTCTTAAGGTTTGGGGGAGAGAGTTCCACAGTCTAGGGGCCTCAGTGGCAAAAACTCTGTCCCCCTTAGTTCTCATCTTAGTATGTTTTAAAGCAAGTAAGCCCTGATCAGACAACCTCAGGGATCTCCTAGGGCAGTGGTTCCCAAACTTTTTTTGCTTGGCCCCCCTTTGTTCTACAAAAAAATAGTTTGCGC
>NW_005189434.1:0-1715 GCF_000239375.1 Pundamilia nyererei
CCCATGTGTGGCCACTTCCCCTGATCATCCCTCTTGTGTATTTAGTCTCTGTGTTTCATGTAGTCTGTGTCGCGTCGTCTGTGTTACCACCTCCTGTGTTCTGTACCTCCAGCCATAGTCTTTCCTTAGTTTTGTCCAGTTTAGGTTTTCTGTTGAGTACTACACATATGCTGCCCTCATTCTGTTTTTGTTCTTTTCATCAGCCATAATAAAAGGCTCGGTTTGTTGGAATCCACTCCTGCATCCTCGTTTGTGTTCGCACCTGGGTCCACCACACACCTTTCCGCACGGTCTGCCTCCGCAGACCTTGACACTTTCATAACTGCCACAGTCTCAGTGCAGATCAGACAGACACACTTGAATTCTTTGAAGAAATATTCACTCTCCCACCGCGTCTGAAATTTTCTGCACTCACCATCTACCTTTCGCTTCTTTGGTTCTGCCATGTTTAGTAACTTGGGGTACATTTCTTCTGTGATTGTCCTTTTTGGTGGAACAACTGCCTTGATCACCAGTAGCTCCTCCTGGTGTTAAAACTAAGAAGTGCAATACAATCAAGCAAAAGTTGAAGTGTGGGCCATATTCTGTTCTGTTTATAAAATTACATGCGGGCCAATGAAAACTGGGCCGGAGTTCGGACACCCCTGTCGTAAAGTATAACAGAGCTTTTTAGCGTTTGAGCCGCTTAGGCGCCGTGTTTCCTGCCAGGTAAATGAAGCTCCGCAACGTGGTGACGTCATTCGGGACGACTGGAATCGATAAGGGAATCATTGGCAAAAATGGCAAACAGTTCCAAGGAACTGAAACAATGGGAACTGGTTCTCAACAAGAACTGGTTTTCGATACGATCCTTATGGATGAGTGACAAAGTGTTTCTGGAAACTGAAACTGTTGGAGAATCCTGGAAACTGCTGCTCATCTTCTAAATTTATCTGGGGCTCCAAAAACCTCTCTATGTCATGAATCGCTGTGCAGCAGGCAGGAGTTGGACCCACAATGCAGGACTCACAGACTCAGGGGATGAACTCAAAATCACAGCTTTATTTGCTGGTCACAGAAAACGAGCATACTAAACTAAACTGGGAAAATATTAACTCACTTTGCAGAGAGGCACACGAGGAGACACACAGCTTGAGGGACAATGCAACACTGACTCAGAGAAACACAGGGTTTAAATACACTGGGAAGTAAAGAGGGGGATGAGACACAGAAGGAGGGCACAGCTGGGAGAAATCAGGACAAAAATCAGAGTCTCCAACTTCAAATACCTCGGTGTCCACATCAACGAGGACCTCACTTCGAGTACACACACGGACTTCCTCATTAGTAAAGGCAGACAGCGCCTCTATCACCTGAGGCGTCTAAAGAGGTTTAAGATCTCCAAGAATATACAGAGGAGATTCTACACCGGGGTCATTGAGAGCATCCTGTGTAATAACATCACGGTGTGGTACGGGAACTGCACAGTACAGCAACAGAAAGCCCTGCAGAGGGTCGTGCGCACAGCTGAACGCACTATGGGAACACCTCTACCAGCACTGCAGGACATCTACGCTGAAAGGTGCAGATCCCGGGCCATCAGGATCACTAACGACTCCAGCCATCCCGCCCACAAACTGTTCAGGCTACTGAGGTCAGGGAAGCGCCTCTGTAGCCTGAAAACAAGAACAGAAAGGTTCAGGAGGAGTTTTTACCCACAAACAGTGAGACTCCTC
>NW_005189434.1:2309-4722 GCF_000239375.1 Pundamilia nyererei
GGAACACAAGAGACTAGACTAGAGAGAGTAACAAAAGACCAACCATGAGAACATAATGCACAATGCAGAGTGACAGAAAACAAGAAACTCAAACATGCAAAGACACACACTTACACAGAACAGAGGGGGCACAGAGAGACATGAAGGGCAAGGGATCGAAACTAGAAGCCATAGAATAAATCACACACAAGTACAATAATACAAAAATCACAAAGAACTCTCCAGATATTTGTCAGAGGGGTGTTTGGCAGCAGAGTGAAGCGTTGGCATCTTTAATTCATTTGCATATTAGTTTGGTAACAAAGTAAATACCGAAGCAAGATAGTCACCTGTACGCTCATCCATCTGTTATGTTATCCTGTCAGTCCACTGTAATAATATTAATAATCAGTGGTTTAGTCACAGCTTTTTTATTCCACTTACCATATTTTTCGGACCATAAGGTGCATTGGATTATAAGGCACATTAAGCGAAACTAAACAGTAAGATAAGTGAAACTTTACTCAGCTTATTCTTCTTGCTTCCTCCACTACCGTACCATTGATTCATTAATGCTGAATTCTCCCGCAGCTGCTCTATTCCCATGAGTTTGAAATTCACTTCGTAAGCATGTCTCTTACCAGGTGCCACACACAATACGGTAATATCATGTTGAAACACAGTACGTATCACTCCGCAAGGCTCCTGACTACGGCAGCCGCAATGCTCCGACAGTCCATCAAGCGGTGCGGCTTCGTAGCTTAGCAAACTCGTACTAAAACATTTTTTAACAGATTCTTGAGCGCCACGTACCACAAAAAATTGGTTCGAGGTCAGTAAACACAACCAGAATTCATACATAAGGTGCACCGGAGTATAAGGCGCACTGACGATTTTTGAGAAAATTAAAGGATTTTAAGTGCGCCTTATAGTGCGGAAAATACCGTATTTTTTTTTCTTTTTTTAAAAAAACAAAAACGGTATGCATCAGTGTTTTGAGGAGTGGGGCAAGTTGTTCTCATTGGCCCTGTGTTCTTGGATGCCCCTCTGGGTAGGGATTCAATCTCACTGTTGCTGCATTTTGTAGACCAAAGCTCATTTGAATGATGGTGTTGAGATGAATTAGCACCAACTAAAAGACATGCAAATTTTAAAGCGACATACAGTTAGGGCCATAGCTACTCGGACAGAGGACACTTTTCTTATTTTGGTTCTCTACATTACCACAATGAATTTTGAATTAAACAACTCATATGAATTTGAAGTGCAGACTTTCAGCTTTATTTCAGTGGACTGAACTAGAAGATTGCATAAAAATGTGAGCATTTTAAACAATCCCTTTATTTTAGGATCTCAAAAGTAACTGGACAAATTAAAAAACGTACATGTGCTGTGTGGAGCGGGCAGGACTGGAGGACCCAAAATGCAGACTCTCGGACACAAAACTAAACTCAAAAACAGCTTCACTGTTGGACCACAGAAATACAGAAAGCAAACTGGAATGAACTGGAACTAAACGAGCAGGCAGAACACAGAGCTGCAAAATGAAGGAGATCATAACACTTGACAGAGGGACACAGACGACAGCTGTGTCCGAATTCAGGGGAAGGATGCTTAAAATGCCATATTTGGATGCAATGACATCACAGCGACGCGACGAAGGCTGTCCGAATTCAAAGAGTACCGATGCGTGCTACTTTGCCCCAAATTTTAAGGATGGTCCGATGTATCCTTCGTGTCCTACCATATCCCAGGATTCATTGCGGGTCATAGAGGAGATTTGTTTCTGATAACGATGGTGGTCAAAGCAGGAGAGGAAAACACTCTCAAATGTAAGTATATGAACATCTGGTTGTACAAAAGTTAACTTTTATAGCGGTCGTGTTGTTAAGCTTTGGGCATCTGCATAGACATGGTTTTGTTTTTTAATTGAAATAAAACTAAACCAGCTTGTACGGTGGGTCCCGCGATCTTTCCCGCTTACATACAACTAATTTAGATTTTTTGAATGACATGTTGTGGGGAACAAAGACCAAACGGCTTCATTTATTTAAAGGAGGAGAAAACGATCACCTCTTCACTGGGTGAAGAACTGGAGGTACAAGAATACATCAGTTTACACATCATATTCATATGAGTGCGGTCCTATTAACCCTCATGCTGCACAGCAGCGGTCCCCAACCTTTGTTGCGCCACAGACCGGTTTATGTCAGACACGGAGCCTGTAAGGTATCGCGGATAAATACAACAGCAGGTAACCTGCTGCTCTCCTCGTCACAGTTTGTGTTTTGCTTCCAAAACAGCTCCATGAGAGCAAAGCTGTGGGAGCTCTGGTGGACCTGCTGAGGGTGTCCTTTGCTGTGCAGTGCTGGGTGCTGGCAGTGGGTTTGGGTCACAGTGTTGAACTTCCATGAAAGAGAGCAGTGGTCAGTGC
>NW_005189434.1:5038-7302 GCF_000239375.1 Pundamilia nyererei
AGGACAGCGGCCCTCGTGGACTGAGAGTGCCCACCCCTGTTCTAGCCCTTCTAGCACGCTCTTACCCAAAACGGTCCTTTTGCTCAGTTTCTGATTCTCAGTATATCATTTTAAAGACAAGTTGCATGAAACTTGGCCAGGATGTGTTTTTTAGGATGATTTTAAAAATTCAACGAGCCCCTCTATGGTGTATAGAAAAGGAGACTGGCATATATGCCTACACTCTTTACCCTCGTAATTCTTTGGCCCCATTGGGTCCTGTTGTAATCATATATTTCAGATATACTGTAATCCTAACATTTTATAATGAGCACATGTATAGCTGGAGCTCCACCTTAGACATGTTCAGTGGTTTTAAATGCAGCCTGCTCTTACTGGTCCTTTCTGCACAGACACCATGAAGCACACTCAATTTAGAGGAGGCTATTGCTGCAGTTTTGCGGTCTTCTGAAAGCGAAAAAGATAGCACTAGCAGTGGAAATCTTTCTGACAACGAAGAAGGGAAGGAGTTTTTGCCAGGCTCTGAGGAGCTTTGCAGCTCATCTGAGGAGGAGGAGGAAGAGGAGGACGAGACAAGACTAGAGCATGACACTCGGTGGAGATCGAAAAAATGGTGAACTCATGTGGTCCCACTTGTGAGCCACAAGTCCAGGACTCTGGCAAGAAAAAGGCCCAGATCAGGGCAAAGGCCCGCGAACTGATGGCATTTTAAAAGTAAAACTTTTTTTGGTTTGAAATGAGAAAAACACAATATTTTTAATAATTAAATAGTTTTTTAATTCTTGAAAATGAACGAGTTATGAAATATGTTAATGTTATTAATATAATAATTTTATTAATATATTTTTATGGCTACCACATGTTTTATCACTTCCTAGGGCATAAATAATTGGATTGGTTTTGTTAAATACAAACAAAGTGCTGCCACGGGCAGAAAGAGAGCTCCACTGTGTTTATCTGTAGTTCAATGAAAGGCTTCAGCTCATAGTCAGAAAATACAGTTTTGTCTTGTTTTCAGTTTAAAAACACAAACAAACATTTTCATGTGGGCGATTTTTGTCTGTCTGTGCTACTTGAACAGTAAAGTGGTGAGGATTGGGAGGGCAAGCGCTCCCACACTTCTGCATTTTCATTGGGGGGTGTTCTTGTGTGGTAACCTGGACCTCTCCTCATCATACTTATTCAGTGTCCAGCTCTTTACCTGGCAGACACCCACCTGCTGTGCTGAAGACCCAGTTTGGAGAGCCAGCCTGCTGTGCTTAAACCCGAGTAGACATCCTGTGAGCAGAGTCGGCGTGTCACTAAACCAAATCAGAGGAAGACAAATAGAAATGCATGATGTATCAAGTGCTACACCTGGAAGAGACAAGCCCCACATCCCAGGGAGGGAGAGGTGTCCCACCGAGGCCCAGCCAGCCCTGATCCACCCACCGACCCACCCACTAGTGACACACACACAGACATAGAGATGTACACACATTGAACCGCCCACCTCCTGTGGTGTTAATTTAACAGGATTATTTGTAACCTACAAAGTGTCATGTTTCTCTTAAAGTGTGCAGAACAACCAAAAACACGACAGTCACAAACTGATGAGGTCTGATCACAGTCTGTGTGGGCAATTTGCTTTCACCTGCTACTGCAGGGTCTGCTTTACAACATAAAGCACCATGAGGTGACTGTTGCTGTGATTTTGCTGTATAAATAAAATTGAACCTGCTCCAAACTTCCGTGCGTCGTGCATAACTGCAGTCAAAGAAGCACACGGACCAACGAGTCTGACCGGATTCTTTGGTGGGGCCCTGATGACTGTTAACAGGCGGAGCTCAGCATACATTTCAGATATTTAAAGTCTAAGATAAGCTGAAACAGCTGCAGTGAACCATGGCTCTGCAGCAGTTTGTGTGCTGATCACTTTCTTCTGCAAAGATGAGATTTTTCTCATATTTTCTCATTGAGATTATATCAGGGTGGAAGAAGTGTGCAATGAACTAGAGGTTCAAATGTTGACTATTCTAACCCAAATGTTTCTCCTGGATACAAGGAGAGCGTCTGTTTAGTACTGATGTCAGTACAGTACAGTACAGTATTTATTTATTGTCATTGTCAAGAACAATGAAATTGCGTTTGGGGCTTCCATACAACCCAAAAAAAGAAGAAAATAATAAATACCCCTTAAAACCCAAGTGTACATATTTAACCCAGTGTGACTCCAATGCAATAGACAATCCTTAGCAATAACATGAGAACATGACAAGTAATGT
>NW_005189435.1:0-2461 GCF_000239375.1 Pundamilia nyererei
CAGACGCGCTACACTGACGCGCGTTTCACGCGTTTTGGCGTTTTCGCGACGCAAATCTGCTTCCGAATTTTCGCGGGACCCGCAATCGCGCGTCATCGCGCCTTTCCATTGACTTTACATGTAAACCTGACGCTCTATTCGCGTCCATCGCGTTCGGTGTGAACACACCGTAATAGTTGTTCAAATCATGGTCGGATAACAGTCACACCATAAACAAACCTGCTTAAAGAGGGTTGTTTGATTGTTGAGTCTTCTCTCTATTATTGTACGATCTTTACCTTAAAATATAAAGTCTCTTGAGGTGACTGGAGGAGTGACAGGAGTTCCACATTCTCATTAAGTTCTTTTGTCCAAAAGTTTACCTTCAAAGCAAAACCAGCATCCATCTCTGTATATTCCATTACCATCTCTGTCCCATAATGCATTGTGTTGGTGATGTCACAATTCCAAGCTCTGTTGCATAGGTGGGAGGCAACCTGTCTCCAAACAATTGTAGAGTAAGTTGAACTGACTGCAGTCACTCAGATAAATTATTGACGGTTTACAAATAACTGATGAATGCAGACAGATTGCCAGCATGTAACAGCATGTATGCAACTAATATGAGTCAGTCAGCGGCAATGAAGGCAACTCACCTGCGATTCATTTCTTATGCAGTAGGGGACTCGAATTAGCTGGTTGCCACTTTTTTGTATTCTGGTCATAATACTACATAAAAGCTTTTTGGACTGCCAGCGCGTCCAAGTGACATGACCAATTTAAGATGATGTAAGAGCAAGATGAAGTCTCCGTCTTGTGTTGAAAGTGAGAACTTAATTGATGAAAAAATAATTTACGCAATGCTTTGTATTGAATACCGTCATCACGTTTACTCGTCACATTAGCGAGATGTATATTACAGATTTTATGGGCACATCACAAAGAAAGATATCTGCTAGTTAGTACAAAAATCCCCCCAAAATTACTAACATTTTACTCACCTTATATACTCTAAATTGTATAAAAGGTGCTTGAGAAGATACAAAGATTACACGCTTGAGAGGTCCCCTTTACTGACTTGACTTAGCTAAGTAAACTTAGCAACCAGCTAGTGTCTAGCTGTCGAAAACTAGTGATTCCTGATAATCGACCTGGAATTGTCAAAAGGTAGCATTTCACATATCAATTTAGTGTGTGAACTCGATTCGGGTAATTGCAGTTACAGTCACACTACCTGGAGCGTGAGGCAGCCTTCAGGCTCTGCTGGTGGCCACTGAACCAGATGAAGTCAGGACGATGTTGACAAGTGAACACATCTGAGTTCATCATCTCCGTTTGCTCAGGCGGAGGCAGCAGAGGACCATTACCTGCCACAACACATCCATCACACTATGACCTGGCCAAACGGTAAGCACCAAATAATGACTTCCATTGATCCATTCACTGACTCCTGCTCCCCCCCTGCACACTCACACTCCTCTCCTCCATTTTGCTCTCTGCTGCCTCCATCCATCGCTCTGGAGAAGAAGAAGAAGCCGTCACGGAGGCCGATCTTCTGCCAGCCGGGCCGATCGTCGTGTCACAGCCTTAATGTAATTGTGGACACATAAAAACATTAAGACGCTCAATGAGGCTTGGCTTAACAATTCTCTTCACAAGCTTCCTGTATCATAAGTTACAGGAAAAGACCGTTCCTCTGATTAAAGCAATTTATCATCTGGGCCATTATTAAAAGGCATCCTGTGACAAGCGAGTTATCTCGCATCGCTGCCCCTACACACAAAGGCTGCTGGGAGCATTGTAGAACAGAGGACCGAGTGCTTTTACCACAGCTTTGTCCTTAAAGTTCTGTTTACAGGCGCTTTGATTCATCCACATTTGCCTAATAACTACATGGTCCTGGCTATTTTGAAGGAAAATATTTTGGCTGTATTCATAAAAACTCAAGCAGCTTTGTGTTATTGGAAGACAGAGTAATCCAACGTATTTGCCAAACCAGCTACACAAATCTTACTTGGTATTTAGTGAAATAACTTTAAAATTCCCACTAAACGAAATGTGTTCTTCGTTAAGTCTCTGTATCCTTGACTTATGTTTGTTATTGCAGCATATTTCTCAAGTGCTTTTCTTTACCATCAGACTGAATTATTATTATTGGCAGTCGTGTAGTACTGGACGTAGCATATGGTCTTTCAGTCGACAACATAACTCGTCTTCTCATGCAAGCAGGCTGGTACAAGAACTGCTCAGTGGTAGGGATGGAAATACACTGCTGAGCCAGAGGTCACGTTGTCATGGTCTTTGGCTTTTGACATTTTTTAAGGTATTTTATTTTTTGATTATTAGTCTTTTGTTTGTCTACTGTTTAACCCTTTAAGACCTACCATAGAACCAAGTCCGCCAGAGCTTATATTATATTTTTACATGTTGTAGTGCCATTTTTGGGAGCATTTCAAGTTGCTATACATCAATACAACCATTA
>NW_005189435.1:2481-4774 GCF_000239375.1 Pundamilia nyererei
TAGAGGTTCTAGAGGTAAGATAGGGGCTAGCGCGGATAAATTGGTGAGCTCTAAACCAGGTCTCTTGTATAAAAGCCAATACTGGATCTTTAAACGGTACTGGTCTTCCCCTCTGAGTGAGGAAGGCCTCTAAAGATAAGGGAGCCACAAGACTTTCCTCAATCGCAACCCATGATGTCTTCTCCGTAGGGGAGTTAGTTATCTTAACTACCTGAGAGAGAGAGAAAGCATAATGATACCATTATCTTTTGCAGCATATAATTTGGACCGATTAAAGGATGGCTTTTTGCCTGCCCACACAAAACCCTCCACACATGTATTATAAAGCTTTAGCAAGTTATGTGGGACTGCTAAAGGTAACATTTGGGGAAAGTACTGGAATTTAGGAGCAATAATCATCTTCACCAAGTTAATTCTGCCCAGAATGGACAGATTCGTTTTGGCCCAATTCTGCAAAAGCGGATGAATGTTTTGAGTTACTGGGGAGATATTTACTTGCATTATGTTATCTAAACCAGGGGTCAATTTAATCCCTAAGTAGGTCAAACCCTCAGGCATCCACTTGAACTGCCATGAGCTTCTAATGGCTGGAGGACACAGTTTAGAAATGGAAATAACTTCGGACTTGGACCAATTTATGGTGTAGCCAGAAATTGCAGAGAAAGAATCAATAATTGAGGAGATTGCAGGAACCACCTGTTCTGGGTTACTTGAAATCTATAAAATGTCATCCGCGTACAAAAAAGTTTTATGTTCTTCTTGACCCATATCCACCCCTCTGATCTGCTTACATTCACGTAGTGCAATAGCCAGAGGCTCCAAAAACAGGGCAAAAATGAGAGGTGATAAGGGTGAACCTTGTCTAGTGCCCCGACTTAACGAAAAGGAGGGTGACATTATCCCATTAGTAGTGACTGTAGCCATTGGATCTGTGTATACCACCTGCCTGAAAATGGGACGAAAACCCAATTTCTTCAACGTATATAACAGAAAGGGATACTCAACTTTATCGAAGGCCTTCTCTGCATCTAAGGAGAAGGCGACGACGGGATCTAAATTATTCCTGCTCTTCCAGAATATATGCAATATCCTACGTAAAGTATCTGCAGAACATCTGTTTTTCACAAAACCAACCTGATCCCTATGGACCAAGCAAGGAAGTACCTTCTCAAGCCTCAAAGCTAGTATCTTGGAGATAATCTTTTTGTCCACGTTGAGTAATGAAATTGGGCGGTAATTCCCACATTGCTGTGGGTCTTTCCCTTTTTTGTGTAATAACGTGATCACTGCCGATCGCATACTAAGTGTTAATCTCCCCTTTTGAAGTGCATCTTGATACACCGACAGTAGTCTTGGAGCTAATTCGTCTACAAACACCTTATAAAAATCTGAAGGAAATTACCTGGAGATTTGCCCAATCTAAGAGTACCAATTGCCTGCTTAACTTCAGCTAGTGTGACCTTACCTTCTAATACAGTTCTTTGGTCTTCGGACAGTTTGGGAATTTTAATAGAACAAAAGAAATCTGACAACCTCTGTTCCTCCACCAATCCATTGTACAGCTCCTGATAGAATTAAGTAAAAGCATCATTAATTCCTTTTTTACTGGTGGTCAACTCATCTAGATTGATCTCTAATCCCTAAATCTAACCAAGGAAAGAAAATGGCAGATTAGCCTGGGTAAAAGACCGAAATTTGAGACACACAACGATGTGTGCTGCTGGCAAAGTTTCTGGGCTGCCTTTCCTCATAACAGCCATCCCTCAAGAGTCTCTCAATCTAAAGCATTGCATTATCAGGGACTGTAACATCTAGTCCTTTTAACTGAATTATATAGTTTTGCATGTGGCTCCTAGTTCCCATTTGTTTTTCCCACCTAGTTTCCATTTCACTGCTATTCTCGGTACTCCTCCATGCCGAGTGATTGGCAGGTTCATTAATTAGCTTTGGATATTTGTATGCACAGAGTCATGTCACTAGGGAAAAGTGTTACCCTTCCACCCCGACTGCTCTTAACTTTCTTCTGAGCAGACTGTGCTGATTACTGTCTGCCATGATGCAGACAGTAATCAACTATGCTTTGATTAATGGGATCCAAAGCATAGTTCATTTCCTGAAAGTGCTAGCCAAGAAAAAAGCTATATTCTGCCAGTTTGGAACAGGAGGCATGAAAGTTTTGCTTAATAGTTCAAGTTCAAGTTCAAGGTTCTTTATTTGTCACATGCATAGTTATACAAGTATAACACACAGTGAAATGTAGTCTGACACGCTCCTCGACATGTGCAAAAATTGG
>NW_005189435.1:5606-8190 GCF_000239375.1 Pundamilia nyererei
GATGCCAGATTCTTCACTTCATCCATGTAGGCCGCCTCATCCATGTAGGCCGCCTCATCATTGTTGGAGATGGCACCCAACACCACTGTGTCGTCAGCAAACTTCACAATGGTGTTGGAGCCATGGGTGGCTCATAAACTATGCTCATAAACTATTTCTTATGTATTCACTTTTATCTTAATATCACAATAATGGTCCTTAGTTTGTAATTCTACAGCTTTTCTATTTAAGATGAGTGTCTTGTCTCCTTGCTGATAAAGTGAGTGCACTGGAGGTGATATTGTGCAAAAGACGTAATTTTAGGATTTCCTTTAGTCTTCACGATGGGAAGTGGAAGAACAGAAGGGAGGTGGAGTGAAGTGACCGTGGAAAACAAACATATGCTCATTCGATTTGTTTCAGTACAATGCAAAGAACAAGTATTACTTCATAGGATAAAATCCCATCTTTTTGTTGAACAGTCTTTGTTTTTAATTTTAATTTTTATTTTTTGCTTTTGAATGTTCTTAACTGAGTGAAATGTCACTGTGCTCTGTGTAACCAGTGCTATACCCTTCATTGTTTCTGTCTTCCATCTGGTTTCCATCAAGGCTCCTGCTGGCACACCTGCAGCTCATCATTTGCAATATATCAAGCCCGGCTTGTGAAACCACCCCTCACCACCTCAAGTGTCAGAAAACATTGTTGGGCCAACATAAGTTTAGCGTCTTGTGCTTACCTCCTTTTTTCCATCTTTCTGCTGTTTTTGCTACCTGCCAGCAGCTCTCTATTTCTTGGCCTACCAGTTTATCCACTTGCAAGCATCACTCACCTGCCAACTTCACTCTTTGCCACAATTCCCTCTGCCTCACCTCCAGCCCCCCTCACGGCCCTCCCAACCACTCGATCTTCATTACTATCCTCTAAAATATAGACCCTTTAAACCTACTCCTGTTTGTGCCCTGTGTTTGAGTTTGCTCGCTGTACTTAACAGTTTTTAACAAGTATCACCCATAGCAAATGCTGACTAAATACTTTAAATTCTGAAGAAATGTGTTTGTGTGCTTGTTTTTTCTAAATATCACTTGGCAGAATACCCTACACCCTTCCTTGAGAAAGAAAATGAGATAATGCTGTCCCACATCTCCTTGTGGCAACAGTGTTTAAGGCAACAAACACATAGATATATGGACACCACTTTGATGGGAACACCTGTTCAGCTTCCATCAAGTCAAATATCTCATCATCCAATCCCTTGGCAGAAACTCAGTGCATTTAGGCATCTATACATGGAAAGATGAACTTCAAACTGAACATCAGAATAGAGAAGAAAGGTAATTTAAGTGACTTTGAATGCAGTATTATTTGAGTGGTATGGTGTATGACAGGCTGGTCTTAGTATTCTAGAAACTACCAATGTCCATGTACCATGTACCATGTACTATCTCTAGTGTTTACAGAGAATAGTCAGAAAAAGATAACATATCCAGTGAGTGGTAGCTCTCTGGATGAAAGAGTCTTGTTGAAGTTGGTGATTAGAGGACAATGGTCAGACTTCTTAAAGCTGATATAAAGGCAGAAACTCAAATACTCATTACTACAAAAGTATAAGAAGAAGAGCATCTCTAAATGCAGAACATACCAAAACATGAAGCAGCTGTACGACATTATCTGAAGATCACATCAGGTACTATTCTTGTCAGCTAAGAACAGAAAACAGAGACTACAATTCACACATGGTCAGTTAAAAGAACATTGCAAAAAATGTCTGGTCTAATGAGTCTCGATTTCGGCTGTGATATTAAGACAGTATTAACCAACAGCACAGGTCCATCCTGCCTTGTATCAACAGTTAAAGCAGCTGCTGGTGTTGCATTTTTTTAGCAACCCATGAGAAGATGCATCCATCTTCTGATGACTGTTTCCAGCAGGATAACACACCATGTCACAAAGCTCAAATCATCTCAACCTGGTTTCTTGAACATGACAATGAATTCACTGTAATGTTGAGGTAACACCATGGATATCCAGCTAAAGATCCTGCAGCCGCTATGTGCTGCTGTCATGTCAATATGGGCCAAAATATCTGATAAATGTTTCCAGCACTTTCCGTGTGCCACAAAGAGTTCTGAAGGGGAAATGGGGTCTACCCTGGTACCAGCAAGGTGTACCTAATAAAGTGTCCAGTGAATGTAACTTTCTACACTTTGTTAAACTATTAGCTTTGTATTATTGTAGTAAGATCTTCCTGTGATGATGTTGCTGACTATCACTCCTTTGTAAGATGGGTTTTGAAAGACGATTTTAAAATGATCATAGTGAAGTTTGTACCATGCTCAGTTTGCATTAGTCACGCACTCATTTTGAGCTTTGTTGTATTGCCAGCCAGGATCATATTTTTTAGTTGTTGTTTTTTTTTGGCCTGTCCCATTTGGCTCTTTTGCCATCAGAATTGTTGTCTAAAGGGGAAGAAAGATGCCCAACGGATTTACTTTACCAAATGGACCATCCCAGCCTTGCCGTAATGGTCTATTTGATTCACCTTTTATTGTTTATTTTATTTTATTTCACTTGCTAAATACGGGACAGACTTGACTGGGGAAAC
>NW_005189436.1:0-1655 GCF_000239375.1 Pundamilia nyererei
GTGTCCACTTCTGCCCGCATATCTTCATCTGACAGACCCTGCTGGTTCTCATCCTGGCGTTGAAATAAAGGATATTTACAGTTGATAAAAGACAGAATGGACTACACTATACTCTAACTGGGCTTCTCAATAAAAGTGCTTTGTTACTTTTGCTGCTCAGGCTCATTATATTACTGCATCACCCGACTTCAACTCAGCTTTAGCTGGATAACATTCATCCTTATACAGATACCTTTATAAAATTGGGGATTTATTCACCAGCCAAGTATCAAGGTCCACTGTTCTTCTTAAGCCATATAAAGCACTAATTGTTTGTTTTTTAAGCAAACACCTGCCATGCAGTTAATTATTGATTTTAATTTTTCCTGCCAAGGACAACAATTTGCTATGATATACTCATAAAGGAAGGATTCTTTCTATTCTTTCATTATCGGTTGATTATATTAATATTATACAAATATTACACAATTATGTATTTAAGTGATATAAATAAGATTTTTCAATTTGTGTGATTTTCAGTTAAAATGCACGAAAATAAAAAATAAATTAAAATTGGATCATTTTATGTGTTTTAATATGTTTTAAACTGAACCCATGTCATGAAAGCTAAGTCTACTAAGAGAATAAACATGCTAGCTGAACAGCCCCTACAAGCTGCCGTTTAGAGAAGTTTTTGGGAAAGAAACTGGGCAAAACACTAACCAGTGTTGATCATTCTCTACACAAAAGAGATTTTGTATTCAGGTTGCTGCTCACGAGAATGAAAAGGCTGATCATCGTCTCTGTGTCAGAGGACATTAACATGCAGCTTGGCAACAGCATGCATCTTTGCTTATTTGCTGCATGCATATGCTATTTCAGCTTTAGGCCAGTACTTCAGATATCTGACACGATCTCAAGTTGGCACTTGCCTTATTTTCTGTATGACCTTTATGCAGGAAAACCCCAGTTTGTGACTTGCCTATATATTAAGCAAATCCTACAATGGGAAATGTGTTGAAGTAAGAGGCTGAAACTGATGACACATAACATACTCTTGCAAAGAGAAGGATGTCCAGAAAGTCCAAATATCTCTTTGCCTGTATTTGTCCAAGCTCCTTCTCTTCCTTTAGTGCTTCTCGCCTCTTTCTTATAACTTCCTCTTTAGAAAAGAATATAAAATGTAAGCATTTGTAGATCTGACACTATAATGTGAGGCTCACTGATTTTTGGCAACGGTTCAGATGAATCAAAGCAAAGCTTACCTGTATGACTGAGGGTCACCTGACGTGCTTTTCTGTATCTGAAACCATGTGGGCTAAGGTGGAAAATGAGGTCACTGTGGTACGGAAACATTCTGAGCCGAAGGTCAATTAGAAAACTGAGGTCATAAACTGCTTTGATGTATGCATTTGTTCCACTGAAATGACAAAGGAGGCAAACATTAAATGCAGATTTACAACAACCAAAGACTCAACATAAAACTGACACTGTAAATGACTCTTTAAAAAGATTCATCTGGGCTCACCGCTCTGTCTGACAGTTGCTGTAGCAGCTGAAGGCACACTTCATAATGCTGTCCAGTGTCATGAGGCTCATGTGTTTAAACAATTCAAAAGGCTCATTTGTGCTTGCATAACTTTCCCACTTATCCTGCCAACAATGAGAGAACAGAT
>NW_005189436.1:3228-3630 GCF_000239375.1 Pundamilia nyererei
GACTTTGATTTTATTTATCAATTATGCAACTAAATTGTCTTCAACGTACCAACATAGTCTCAGCAGACTCTGACATCAATTTTACGTATGGTTTCAAAACATCATAATGGAAACCTGGCGTTAAGAGCCTTCTTTGACGGAACCACTTCTGACCTTCTGACACCAACAACCCATTTCCTGAAGAACATGTGCACGAGTGAGGAAAGCAGCAAAACAAACAACTCTGCACTTTAACAAAATGCTGTAGAAGGGAGAAAAATGAGTCTTACCAATCCAACCCTCCACAAAACGGTAGGCAAAATCATCTTTTGGCTCTGTTAGGAAACAAAACAAATAAAAATGGTGTTAGGGACCTTTAACTTTACTACACAGTTATAAATGTGCATCAACACAACAACTATG
>NW_005189436.1:5274-7288 GCF_000239375.1 Pundamilia nyererei
TCTCCCATATGAAACAGAAAGGCTTCATTTTCATCTTTTTACTTGTTTGGAACTTCTCTACTTTCTCAGGAAACAGTGAGTATCTGATCAAATCATTACTTAACTAAATTCATTATTCAAATTGCTTAATTAAATACAATGTATTTAAAATACAATTGATGAACTGACTTTTGAATATTTCATATATTTTTCAAGTGACTGTTAATTTAAATGAGCAACGTGATATTTTGCGAGTCGCAACACAACTTAATTTTTCGCTGGGATGTCGAGCTGTGATACCGTGTCAGCATTACATCCATCGATCAGACTCTTTCAAATGGTTTTACATGAAGGACCATAGCAGTAAGCAGGTTCAGTTATTCTTCCGAAATAAGAGGGGAATCCTATATCATCAAATGTCCAATCCCAAATTGAGAATTGGATCCAATCATTCCTTGCTCATCAGCTCTTTTACCGAGGAGGATGAAGGTGTGTACTGGTGTGAAACTTGCCAAGAAACATGCCAAAAGTCCACTGACATCATAGTGAAGAAAGGTTTGTCCTGCTGTCATATTTTTCTCCGTTAAGTCAGAATCTACCTGTGCTTATGGTTTTTAAATTTGCCAAAGATAATTATCACAATCCTTTACCTCTCTTTTTTCAGAGACGTGGAAAGACGTCAATGAGACAGTTTACTTTGTTGCTGGCAGCAGTTTTCAGCACACATGTTCAAGTGAACTTGATAAAATAAACTTTTGGACTTTTGAAGCAACGACTGCTGTTGGGAAATCAGAAGTAAGAGCAACAACAGACAATTTGACTTTCAACAAGTCTATATATATTGGAAATGTCAGAAGAGAAGATGCTGGGAAATATACCTGCTGGATGAGTAGCTGTGTCGGACACAGTATTAAGCGAGTCACTATCAATTTGTGTGTAGTTACAGGTGAGAAACACACAAACATCATTGTTTCATAGTAGAAGATAACCTGATGTAACCTTTTGATCTTTACTTACAGTATATGACAGTAAGGATTCATCTGCATCTTGCGCTGTGACGTGCAGCATGAAATCAAATAATCCAAACAGAACTTCAACCACATCTGTGCCTGTACATCCACACGGGTCCCTAAAGTGCAATATAGATTCAGTGTTTGATGGATACACTACAGTTACTAAGAGTCCCACATTTAGCACAAACGCATTTAGCACAACAACAGGTGGGTGTTCAGCCATATGCTGTTTGTGAACCTTTTTCACCCGAATCAAAGAAATATTAATATTTAACTTTTGGTTTAACAGGTTTTCAAAAAGAGCCTGAAGACTGGATCCCACTTATTTGTGGTATATCAGTATCATGTGTCATTTTAATGGCACTTTTAATTTTCTGCTTGAAATCAAGATTACATTCAGGTAGGCTATGCAGCTGCGCCTCACTTCCACTTCCTTTGTATTTTATTGTTTTGCTTTTTTCTTATGGTTTGCTTGAAAAATTTTCCCCTCTGATTCTGAATATGCTTCTGTCTCACCAAAGCATTTCCTGTTCAAATTTGTTGCTGTGGCTTGAAAAGCAGGGTAAGTGTCTGTGCTGACATCGAGGTGTAACCTAAAACCCTCATGCAGAAATGAAGTGTGTGCATGTTGCTTTGTCTGGGTAATGAAATGTATTGCTTTTTACTGCAGGTGGAAGAAGAGTCTTCAGTGGTTTATTCATCAATTATCATCAGGACACCGGGCAAAAGAATTAATCACATGACCTCTAGTGATTGCAGTGAAATAAAAGTATAGAGAAAAAAGTCCAGGATAAGTGCAGTCACTTTTATTTATATATAACTGAACTTTTACCTAATTTTCTGAAGGCAGGGCGGGTGTTTTAAAGTACATGGATCAAGATAATTTTAATGAGAAACTTTGAGTGTGATACAGATGTTATGTAACAACATTTTTTTTTGTTGTTGTTGTTGCTCAGTACAGAGGTGAGGTCCATTCATGAACTGCATGAAAGCACAGTTTCTGATTACCTTGCAGATCAAGT
>NW_005189437.1:0-1252 GCF_000239375.1 Pundamilia nyererei
CAAAGCCCCCCCTTCCGTGTCTAAGGTAACAAAAATGGACTACACAAAGTGGAAACCCCGACAGCTGATGTCTCGTGCCACAGGGTATGTGCAGGCAACCTGTGGTTGGACTGGCTGATTGAAAATACAAAAGAGCAAAAGGTGTCTGATTGTGTGGCATGCGCTACAGCACGCCCCCGTTTATTTACTGAACCGGCACCTTTGCATCCAGAGGACCCATGGGGTTTTGATTGCATGCTCCGACTTACTCGGAGAGCAGTAAATTCAGGAAAATGTGCGCCATTATCCGATTTATTTCCCCCAATAGATAATAACACCATTCCCGGACCATTCACACCTAGGAAAGCTAATTACACTTGTTTCAATTTTACTGCAGATGATCCCGGAGCGCAGGACTATGACGCTGGAGAGATCCCGGCTGATTGGTGTGAGGTCACATTTCCAGGAAGAGGAGAGGCAGCGCGTGCGGGCGCCACAGTCGTGGGGACTTGGGCTCGAGCCGGTTTGTACTATTATTGTGGAGGTGGGAGTCTGCATGTGCGAATACCAAACGAAGCGGTTGGTGTTTGTGCCATGGTCAGACTAGGAGCGCCTCTGCTGATAATAGGGGGTAAGGATAAATCTGAGGGGGTAGAGGGAAATGCGCGACGACCACCTAGGCGCAGACGTCAAGGGTGGCCTAAAGGACCATCTTGGCCGTTTGATTTAACTGTTAATTCACCCACATATATAGATTCTATCGGTGTTTCTACAGTTATACAGAAATGTGAACTATGCAAGTTATAAACAGTTGTAGGATTAAAAATTATATGTACAGAATGATTATTTACACAGAACTATACAGTAGTGCAGTTAAGTAATAGCTATAGCTATAAGCTATAGTAATAGCTTTAAGTCCTGTAGAAAGTTAAATATATGTTGTGCTCACTGGTTATTCTGGTATGAATGACTCTGAATTACTTTATGATAAATAACACACTATTGTCAACAAACAGTGAAAGAATTCCAGATCACAAGTTTTTAGTTAAAATACAAGTAACAACCTTTGACTTTAATCAGGTTTTATGTAATTGTGTCAGAGAAAACATCATGTGCTCTTCATGTAGCTGAGTACATTCAGTGTTTAAAACAGAAGTTGTGCAGGTCTGAGATCAGCAGTTTTCTGAAACACCAAACTGAGGTACTGTTAATGCTGATGTATAGTGACACAGTTACAGGGGTGATTAATCCTTTTGACTTTTTGTCTTTAAAT
>NW_005189437.1:2690-4487 GCF_000239375.1 Pundamilia nyererei
GTTTCAATACAAGATTTTTCAGTACATTTATTTCAGTTACAATATTTTTTTTCGGTTTCAATATTTTTTTCGGTTTCGTTTCAAGGTGGCATCGTTCTGATTCCATAGATTTGCTGCTAATGACAGAGAATCTGGGGAAGAGCATGTGTATGGTTGGATAATAGTCTTGGGGGGGGGGGGTTAAAGAGTGTTGTTGTTAGTGTGCAGTGTTGGAGAGGTTACTTTTAAAATGTATTCCACCACAGGTTACATACCCCAAAATGTATTTCGTAATGTATTCCGTTACGTTACTCAATGAGAGTAACGTATTCTGAATACTTTGGATTACTTAATAATATAATATTGTGCTTTTTACAACTACATGAATGTACTATTGCTGTGCGATTTAAAACTATCGTTGAAGGTAATAATCATGTGCAGTTGTGAAAGTAATACCACCTAGATCTTTAAATCTTAATATAAAATGAGTAACAGTGGGGTGGACATTATGTAAGGCTGCACTTACTGGCAGCAATCTTGTATAGAAAACTGCTGCGCACGAATATAAAACGCGGCTCCGAACTGTAGTAAAGAGATCTCTGGCTAATACGTTGGGTTCTGTGTCAGGGTCGTAGCCGAAAACTAGCTTTACTTTGTTGTCTAGAGAGAGGCGTTGAAAGGCTGCTCCAGCAGAACTTATTGTTTTGGAGTAAAACAGGGGAAAAGTGTTCAGTTGACTCTTAATAGCTTACCTACAACTGGGCTTGTCAGACCCTCTTTTTGGCTGCAGTGGTTATTATTATATTTACATGATTCCAGCTCCCGTTTCTGACCAGTGACAGCTCGTACTTTTCCACTTTCCCTTTTCTCCCTCCTTGCGCTCATAGACACATAACGGGTATGGCAGTTTATCCTATTTATCCAGCACGGACTACACTGCCCATGGGGCTACATTCTGTAGGGCGATGCCTGTAACACTCTGTCTATTGCCTTCATATTAAAATTTTTTTATAAATATTCCTTCAC
Organism: Pundamilia nyererei; assembly: GCF_000239375.1. NCBI lineage: Eukaryota > Metazoa > Chordata > Actinopteri > Cichliformes > Cichlidae > Pundamilia > Pundamilia nyererei. Next base: position 3,696 of record NW_005189437.1, read on the forward strand.
GTCATTATGACACGCGAGATTGAGACACAGGTATTTGAGCCTCTTAATGCATGTTTTGTTTGGGTTTCCACCAGCGTAGAATTACCAAAAAATAGAGAGAGCATAGCTTAACATATGTAACAGGAAAAGGCCTCCATGTAATCCATTTATTTCAACAAAGTAACTGTATTCTGAATACCACCTTTTTAAACGGTATCTGTAACAGAATACAGTTACTCATATTTTGTATTTTAAATACGTAACAGCGGTACATGTATTCCATTACTCCCCAACACTGTTAATATGTGAGGGGAAAAGGGGTGCAAGTTAGTGAAGAGAGTGCTTGGGGATTTGTTTTGATTCAGGAGAGCATATTTTTTCCCTATTTTTTGGCATTGTCTACAGCCCACAGTAGCCTGTGCTACTGTTGTTAATAAACAGCCAGTAATCGGCCTGTATATTCACTGCCCTGGTTCTGGTCATTTCGACCCAGCATTTCGAATTTCGTGTGTATGGTGTTATTGTGTATTCTGGTTTATGTTTTAAATTCATTGGTAGTCTAAAGTTTAGTCTGTTTTGAATTCTTATGTTCCCTGTTTGGTTCCTTGTCCATTAGGTTTCCCTTTTCTCTCTGTTCTACAGGGAGTGCAGAATTATTAGGCAAATGAGTATTTTGTCCACATCAACCTCTTCATGCATGTTGTCTTACTCCAGGCTGTATAGGCTCGAAAGCCTACTACCAATTAAGCATATTAGGTGATGTGCATCTCTGTAATGAGAAGGGGTGTGGTCTAATGACATCAACACCCTATA
>NW_005189437.1:5756-7286 GCF_000239375.1 Pundamilia nyererei
TTGGGTTCATTGAGAACATGGTTGTTGTTCAATAATAAAATTATTCCTCAAAAATACAACTTGCCTAATAATTCTGCACTCCCTGTATGTGATCCTCTCTGTGTGTTTGTGTTTATCTGCATGTGTGTCCTTGTTTCTTGGTTCCCTCTTCTGTTCCCATGTTCACCCTTCTCGTGTTCATATAATTTCTCTGTCATGTTTATTCATGTTTCTCCAGCCCATCATGTCTCTCTCTCACTCATCTTTTATCCCCCTTCTTTTTTCCCTCTTTTCTGCCTTTCCTCTACTCCTGTGCCAAGCTCGTGTCAGTCTACGTCTCACTGTTTCGTGTTTTATTGTGAAAGTCTTGCATTTCATGTTCAATTCAATTCAATTCAATTCAATGTTATTCATACACACCGTAAAAAATCAAACTTGCAATTGCTGAGTTTACTGTAATTTCTTTCACAATTCAACAATAAAAGTTGAGTTGCCCCATAAACTCAAATACATTAAGGGTTCAAGTAATCCTTTAAAGTTCTGGAGCAAAAGTTGGTCTCAGATTAAATTTATTGCTGGCAAAATGAATGAATTCAAGTTTTACATGAGTTGAAGCTGTTGGCGCCTTTCTGTGCCTGAGCACCCATGCACATCTCATATTTTTGGATACTACAGAATCTGAAACGACTGAAAGCCACCTGGCCGTCTGCGTTAATGCGAACATGAAGCTTTTTACACCAGGAGCTGGATGCAGCTAATGTCGTTCATCTCAACTTTCTTAAGGGAAGTAATGTTTTTTTCATTATATCAGACAATATATGTTTGAACAGTCTCAATTTGTCTTTTAGAAATATCACAACTGAAGTTCTTTGTATTTTTTGGAAACTTAGCATAGCATTACTTTCTAGACTAAGAAGCCTTGTGGCTTGTGGGTATGTGTTTACTATATCACTTAAGGTTTCATGTCATAAAAACAATGAAAATCTGACAAACATCGCTAGTAAAGAGGTGTGCTCATATCTGACAAGCCTCCGCAACACCCCCTATGTGTATTTCATGAAGTGCAGTCTGTGGCCGCCATACCACCGAATGAAACAAAATTGGCTGGCTCGTTCATGACCAACGGCGACACCCCACCCTCCCCACCGCTATTTAAAAAAAAAAATCATAACTTTGTAGTTTGAGCTTTGTAACTTGGGAATTTGAGATTAATTCAGGTTTCTTTTGAATCGTTGACACTGTCCTCTCCTCTCTTCTCATTATAGTTTTTGTATGCAGTGCCAGTTTTGCTCTTTTGTCTGTTCAAGCCAAGAAGTACTCTTAAGGCATCACCAGCTACGACAGAAGAGGATTTCATTTTCCCTATGTTTACAATGACTGCGTCTGTTCGTTTAGGACACGAGGGGCATTGAAGTCTCACCTCAGCAGATCACACAACACAGCTAAGAAAAGGCAGTAGATCTCAACATTTTTTTTTGTGAGTTTTGTGAATTTAAGGAAAACTGCTCACAGCATACATTTATTTCACATATTTTAAGGCACTTAAAATAC
>NW_005189438.1:0-7282 GCF_000239375.1 Pundamilia nyererei
AAATACCTCAAGTTAAGTTTTTAAAAAAGTAAAAAATAAATTAATTGTGGGTAAATTGCAGTGATTACTGATCAAAAGGAGAGCTCCACTCCAGTCCTTAAGCTTTGAAAAGCTTTAATAAGTTGCCTACATGCCCAACAATGTAGACTGCTTATCGCAAAAACCAACTTTTACAGAGAGGTAAGAGAGCCCAGGCTATTATTAGCATCACAACAAATACTTTTGTCACACGTTAGGTGACCATTCAATCTGCTCTCCGACCCCCCACAGAAGTCCAACGACTTCCAAACATCCTCTCTATCCTGTCGCTGTGATTTTGTCACAGACTTGTAAATGGTATTGAGGAATTTTTGCTTTCCTCATTTCAGTGCTCATTGTTTAGCTGCTGCACTTTATTTGGTTTAGTTTGACGGTGTCAACACTCACCAAATGGTGAAATAAGAGCCTTCTACAGACAAGCAGCAACCCCGCCCCCATCTCTGCCTGTCTGTAAAACCTTACTTCAGGGGTCGGCAACCTTTCTGATGACGAGTGCCATCAAAAATTTCCTCAAAAGTCAATGTGCCATATGATCGCCTTAGCAATAAATTTAATAACGCTCTATATGAACAGTTACACACTATATAGAACCACTTTACAGAATTATATTTGTTCACAGATGTTGGCAGCTATCAGCGAATACTTATCAGCTATTTTGAAACAAAAAAAGACTTTTTATCCATAACAGCAAATGAACTGAACAACAGAAAATGCAAATGCTATTTATGGTCTCCTCTCAACAATGATAAGAGAAATAAACTGGACCAATATGGCATGTTTGTTTTTTTTTGTTTTTCTGCCTGTCCCATTTGGTTCTTTTGCCATCAGAATTATTGTCTAAAGGTGAAGAAAGATGCCCAACGGATTTACTTTACCTCAAACAGAGGTCTGAAGAAGCAACAAACAGGCTAAATGAAAGATTTCTGCAATTCAGTTAGATTAAAATGGCTAAATGAAGAATGTTTACTGGAAATAGTTCTTTGTGATCTACAGTGTAAAAGTTCTAAAAAGTTGTATTTATTTATTTTACATCTTTAAAATGTAATTTTTTTTATAATTGAACAGGTGAAGGGAATTACGAACAAAAGCTATCAATGAAATGTGAATAAATCAGAATCAGAATCAGAATCAGAAAGGGGTTTATTGCCAAATGTTGAGCAGGTTTACAACATTAGGAAATTGCTGCGGTGCTTCAGTGCAAACATAGTGTCATAAATAGCACTTAAATAGTGTCATAAATAGCACTTAAATAGACATGGAAAAATAAAAGTAGGGATAAGAATTAAAAGTGCTACGTAGAAAGATATGTGCATGAGCTATATATGAGATATATACATGAGAATAAGAATTAAGAGTGCTACGTAGAAAGATATATACATGGGTGCAGGTGGTGATCAGTGCCAAACATGGAATGATGCAGTGACGCAGCGTAGGGTCATGTGTTAGTGGTGGGAACAGTCATATGGTTATTGTTCATGTGTCCAACAGCAGAGGGGAAGAAACTGTTCTTATGGCGAGAGGTTCTGGTGCGAATGGACCGGAGCCTCCTGCCTGAGGGGAGCAGGTCAAACAGACTGTGTCCAGGGTGAGAAGGGTCAGCTGAGATCCGAGCTGCACGCCGCAATGTCCTGGAGGTGTACAGGTCCTGCAGAGATGGGAGTCTGCAGCCAATCACCTTCTCAGCAGAGCGCACAACACGCTGCAGTCTCTGTTTGTCCCTGATAGTGGCTCCAGCGTACCACACGGTGATGGAGGAGGTGAGGATGGACTCAATGATTGCAGTGTAGAACTGCATCATCGTCCGTGTTGGCAGGTTGAATTTCTTCAGCTGCCTCAGGAAGTACATCCTCTGCTGGGCTTTCTTAATGACGGAGGTGATGGTGGGCTCCCACTTCAGGTCCTGGGTGATGGTGGTACCCAGGAAGCGGAATGAGTCCACAGAGGTGATGGGGGTGTCAGTCAGGATAATGGGGGGGAGTGGGGCTGTGTGCTTCCTGAAGTCCACAATAATCTCCACTGTCTTCTGGGCATTCAGCACCAGGTTGTTGTGGCTGCACCAGGACACCAGACGTTCAACCTCCCTCCTGTAGGCAGACTCATCCCCGTCAGAGATGAGCCCAATAACGGTGGTGTCATCTGCGAACTTGATTAGCTTGACAGACTGGTGGGTGGAGGTGCAGCAGTTGGTGTACAGGGAGAAGAGCAGAGGAGAAAGAACACAGCCCTGAGGGGAGCCGGTGCTGATGGTCCGGGAGTCCGAGACATTCTTTCCCAGCCTCACATGCTGCTTCCTGTCCGTCAGGAAGTCAGTGATCCACCGGCAGATGGGATCAGGCACATTCATCTGGGAAAGCTTGCCTCGGAGATGGTCTGGAAGGATGGTGTTGAAGGCAGAGCTGAAGTCCACAAACAGGATCCTGGCGTAGGTTCCTGGGGAGTCCAGATGCTGCAGGATGAAGTGTAGGGCCATGTTGATGGCGTCGTCTACAGACCTGTTGGCTCTATATGCAAACTGCAGGGGGTCCAGGAGGGGGGCCGTGAGGGTCCTGAGATGGGAGAGAACTAGGCGCTCAAAAGACTTCATGACCACAGATGTCAGAGCCACGGGTCTGTAGTCATTTAGTCCAGTGATCCTAGGTTTCTTGGGGACAGGGATTATGGTGGAGGACTTGAAGCAGGCAGGCACATGACATGCCTGCAGTGAGGAGTTGAAAATGCCAGAAAACACTGGGGCCAGCTCGTTTGCACAGTGTCTGAGGGTGGCAGGAGACACGCCGTCTGGGCCGGGAGCTTTCCGAGCATTCAGGTTCTTAAACTGCTTCCTCACATCTGCTTCATGAATATGAAGAGTTGTGGTGGGAGGAGGTGGTGTGAAATCCTCTTTTGTGTGGGGTGAGGAGGGGGGTGTTGTAGGTGAACAGTTTGAAGGTGGTGATGGTTCTATGGAGGGGGGAGAGGTGGGGGAATGAGTGTCCAAAGTGTCTCTATTGTTGGGGCCGTTGGAGGTGTGAAGGCTGCCTGATGGCTCGTCAAAACGACAGTAGAAGTCGTTAAGGGTGTTGGCCAAGAGCAAGTCGTCAGTGGAGTGGGGGGTTTTAGGCTTGTAGTTGGTGATATTCCTAAAACCTTTCCAAATGTGAAATTCAATTCAATTTTATGTACATGGCATTAAATCAAAACAGTGAGTTCAAGCTGCTTTTCATTATAAGGCAAAGACCCGACAATAATACTGAGAAGAGCATCTACAGCCAACTATCCAAGTTTTTTCTTTTGAAGAAAGCGCCATCTCTTGGTTATACTCTGCAATTGAGTGAATGGGGCGTGTTTGTAGTTGAAAGTTAGGGAAGGAGGGGGGACTCGCAGTGGCTGACTGTCAGCTGACAGCTAACAGAAAATACCTTTCCCTATAAACATAAAATGGAGCTTAGTCATTTGTGGTCATTAGTATTCCCATTTGGATTTTCCATTTGAACCCTAAAGTTAAATACCGAACGTTAGTAACAGCACAGTTCACGTCTTCCTAATGATTCACAAGGAAATGTCACCTGTCCAATTTTAAGTACATCTTTGACATGTTCAGTGCAACATAATGAAGTTTTTCTGCCAACAAGGATAAAACATTTCAAAAAGTTTATAATTTTTGAGACGAGGCTTCTGTGTCTCTTTGTTCTGCTCACAGATGTAAATTTGGTCAACTTGACTGTCTTTATTCTTTAGCTCAAGAACAGAAACAAACAGTGAATCCTGATAAATAACATGAATTTACCATTTCAAGCTATGTTCTGTATTCTAGTGGAAAATGTGTGCTTTTGTTTAACACCGTGTAACCATAGAAACCTTTAAAGGAATCTTAGCTAAGCATTAGAAACTGCGTGATCTCTATGCCATTACATCAGAAACCTGAAGTTACTCCAGGCCTACTACCGTCACCTTTTTGACATTATCTCTTTAATCAGGTTAAATTTTTTGATCTAAGATGCTTACAAAAGTGTGGCTCACTCTGATCACAATCAGCACCCTTCGTCTGAATTCTCTCTTTCATCGTGATGTTTTACAACATTGCTTTGCCTATCTTTAAGGAAAAATACATTGAGCACTTGAAAAGCTTCCATGCACACACGGCCTAGTGATGTGCACAGTGAGAGTGCCATTAAAGCAGAGCCGAAATTCTGCCAGAGCTAAACCCACAGCAGCTTATTGTTCTCATTGGGAGTGTGGAATGTGCATCTTGAGCTGTTTATGGTAATTGACAAATATGCATATCTCAGTATGAGGGATTCCTCAAGTGTTGATGAATAGTTACCCATGTGTTTCTTTTCTGGCGATGCAGGTTACTGCTTGTGTGTCTGAAACCTCATTGGGCATATGCTGTCATCCTCCATCTGTTTAGCTGTCAGCCAGTAGAGCCAAGGAGAGAAGGGAAGCAAGCTGTCCACTTCACTTTTGATGTTTTTCTTCATTGTGTTTATACAAATGTTATACATTTCTTATCTTTTTTTGTTTGCGTTTCCTTATTACATCTCTGCTGTCCTTATTTTCTACCTCCTACTACACTACCCTGTCTAAAACAGCAGAACTGAATACTGACACTTCCTTTGCCTTCATAAAAACGGAAATAGCATTATGGGAGATTCACATTATGATTATGACTGGTTTACGACTGTACTTACAACGTTTCCTTTGCCCGCCCCTAAGGTACACAATAAAAAGTAGGCAAATCTTTCACATAACAGCCACTTTAGAATTCAATTTCCTTTATCAAATATAGCTTGGTGTTATTGTTTTGCATTCTGTGTTTGTCTTCTACTTTCTCTGCTCGCTTGTACAAGTAAACACGTGATACTAAGAATTCTGTTATCAAAGTGAAATGAGGTAAAAAATCTATGTATTGAGAAAAAGAATTCAGCATTACAGATTCTGTGGAGAAATTCCTCTGTGGTCCAAGAAAACCCAGATGAACTTCAGCAGGGAGCACAGAAAGACTGAGCTGGGAAGAGGTGAACAGGTGGATGGAGGCAAAGAGATGCAGTGTTTCCTCTGTCTGGATGGGATGTAAATAGAGTGGCTGGGATCAGAGTTTCCAATGAGAGTTGACCTCCAGAGGCTACTGCCTCGGGGATTCTGAGCTCTGTCAACCTTTGGGCCACTTCTGGGCTCTGCTAGCTGTCCCCATGCCCCTCCAAACTTTTTAATGAGGCGGTTAAGCCATGCAGTAGTGGCCTTTCAGTGGTGTTCACTGACCGAGTGCTCTGATGAAAGGAAATATTGATAAAGCTGTTGGGATAGAAGGTTCTACCTAACAGGAGCCTTATATAAGACTGCATACACTCACAGTCACACACATACTTATGTGTGTGACTGTGAGTGTATGCAGTCTTAATTATTTCCTGTCAGTCTGTCAGGTCCTGTATGAGTCCAAATAATCAACCACACAAATAAATGGGATGATTGCAGAGAGGCCACCAACAGAACCAGTTGGCCTAAAGCCCACTAGTTCTTATCTAAAAGAAACCTTTGGGAAAATTAGCACAGATTTCAGGCTGTGTGTATGCATGCACTATGAAGTCACATTTTACAGTAGTCCGAAGTACCTGGGTACATGTGAGTGCACCATAAAATTGAATTACTTTGTTCACAACAAACAATCATATAAAGTTAAAAGAATAAATGCCTCAATATCCACCAAGAGCTTTTCTTTTTTAGCTGAGGCTACACCAAAATTACAACATGGGGATGCACATTGAACTCACGGAGAAGCTTGTTGAAGATTTGGCAGTGACCACACTCCAGCCAGACATTGTCTTTTTAACTAGGTGTACAAAACCAACAGTCATTGAACTCAGTTTGCATGAACTGAGGAAGGCCAAGTACCATGATCTGGTTGATGAAGTGACTTCCAAAGGCAGCTGCTGTAGGTTTCCAGCAACAATGGACTGTTTCCATCAAAAGATTGACTTGGAGGCAAAAGAACTGAAGAAACCATTGGGGATTGTCACAGCAACCACGGTCAGCTTAGACGGATTGCTAGTCAGCTCACGCAGGTGGAAGCCTTTCACAGAGGAAGGCTAACCACTACCACAGATTTTCCTATAAAGCCACTGTGATCAGAAATAGGCCTCTTTCTGTAGTTGCTTCAGCGATTTCTGCTTGTAGCAAAATGTCACCTCATGGTTAACGTGTTAAACTTCTATATCTGTCTCTGAAGACAATGCTATGATGTATTACTACTCATGGTAGATAACAGATTCATGGATCACAGAACAGTGCCCACCGCTGTTAAAAAAGTAAAATGATGGAGTGACGGACAAGGTAAGCGACTCGTGTTGTAACTGACGTCAGACGCCGGAGATTTTGGCGGAAAATTTAAGCGAATGGTAGTTTAGAATTCAACAAAGTTTCTTTAAGCTTCAGTATTACCAAATATACTAATCAATTGTCATATAACTAACAACATCTGTCCTATCATCTCTAACACCCTGGAGGACAACGGGGAGATTTTAGACGCTCTCCAAGATTACATCGACCGCTGTTTCCAAGATTTAGTAATGAAGAAGGCCCAGAGTGCATCCTCCCCGACCAAAATTGAGACGCCGTCATCGAAGAGATGTCGCCCGGCGGACTACCCCGGCACAACATCGCCTGCCGGCAAAGACATTGCAGACATACTGGAGTCAATCGACAAGCGATTGTCCAGTTTCGATGTGAGGCTGTCCCTGGTGGAGATTTTACACCGGGAATTTAAATCTCTGAGAGAATCCCTGGAATTCAGCCAGCAGCAGGTGGAAATGCATTCCGCTGAAAATGCCACGCTACGGGAGTCGGTCAAATCTCTCACCGATAACGTGACCGAGCTAAACATAGAAAATAAAATAATAAGAGAGTCCGTTATCGATCTACAAGCCCGTAGCATGAGAGATAATGTTCTGTTTTCTGGTATTCCAGAATCTGTCGGAGAGGACGCGGCGGCAACGGTGAAAAGCTTCATTAAAATCCACCTGAAGCTGCCGGAGGACACCGTAAAGAACATCGCCTTCGATAGAGTGCATCGCTTGGGGGCCGTGAGGTCGCCGGACGGGAGACCACATCCAATTGTGGCCAAATTCGGCCACTTCAAACAAAAGAAACAGGTGAAAAGCCGTGGCAGGGAATTAAAAGGAACTGACTTTTTTATTATGTTGCTCTTTGCTGTTTGCTCTCTCTTCTGTTTTTTTCTCCATACAGGTGATCCAGGTGTTTTGTTTGT
>NW_005189439.1:0-1309 GCF_000239375.1 Pundamilia nyererei
CGCTATGAATTGTGGGATGTATGGGACCACGAAGCGTGCACCGGACCACGCTTGATATTTGGGGAAATCGACAGCGCATTTGGAGTATGCATTTGAAGCACACTTCGAATTGGGACAGCCGTCGTCGTGTGGCGGTGACGTAACCGCACTTGAAATGCGTACTTCAAGCGTACAGACCCTGAATTGGGACACAGCCTCAGTGTCGAGGAGTAGCTCCTCCCCCCGTCTTTAATGAGGGGACCAGCTGACCTTTGGAGCAAGCTCAGCATAGGTGAGGTTCGGCTTCACGTTCATGCACTGCTGCTGAGCACCATGCTTTGTTTTTACCCCAACTTTGCCAAGCACACTCTGGCAGACTCACGGACACCTGTACAGGTAAGGAGGCCTTAACCGGGTCTTCCTGCCTGAAGAGCTCAGGAAAGCTAACTCCACCTAATCACTGAGATCCTTTTAAAGTCATTCTAGTTTTTTATAAAGCAGACTTTTATTATTAGTTTTACATTTTCAGTCTCTTACAAGGATTTTAATTCTGTCTGTTAACATGTCTGTCTGATAACCTTTGTGTCTGTCAGCTCAGAGGTCCTCTCCCTGTGACCTCTGACCTTTGTGTTGGAAGATCACACCTAAGTGAACACGGCTTTGTGCAGACTCAGCTGGAGCTGTGACCCACCTGTGTGTGAGGCAGTGGGAGACAGACTGGACGGATGAGTTGGTTAAACTCCACCCGCTCACTCAGCCTCAGCAGGGCGATGTCGTTGTTGTAGTTGTTGGGTTGGAAGTCCGGGTGGAGGAAGATCCGGTCTACGGAGAGGTTGGTGGCCCGACGTTTGTCTCTGGCATCATGGAGACCAAGGAAGACCTGAAGGACAGAACAAGCAGGTCACTTACAGCCGATAAGCATCCGTCCCACGGTTTGGCAGAGACACAAAGCTGATCACAGATATAGGAGAGAACTTCAGAAACCTTGACGTGGTCAGCGGCCACGGGAACGACACTAGTGTCCCTCCTCAGGGACCGCAGGATGTGGGCAGCTGTGAGGACCCAGGACTCCGACAGCAGGGCCCCAGAGCCGAACCAGCGATCCTCTGGGACCCTGGACAGGTCCTCCACACTGAGCAGGACCTGCCAGGGGAAGAAGCCAGGCTCGGCGCTACGACCGCCCACAATCCGCTTCACCTGAGGGGGGAGAGGGCGGGATGGCTGGCCGCAGGCTGGACACGCAGAGACATCAGGCAGACAGATGAACAGGCAGACAGGTTAACAGGCAGACAGGTGAACAGACAGACAGGTGAACAGGCAGACAGGTGAA